>NC_025686.1:9790196-9804772 GCF_000633955.1 Camelina sativa
CCTGGAGTAGTTTCAAGTGCAGAAGACAAAGATCCTTCACTTGTTTTGATGTTTCCAAGTAACAAAGCTCCTATGAAGAGGCTTAGCAAGTGTTTCATCATGGTCGGTTGATTTGGCTTTCTTGTATAGAAGGTTGAAACCAACGTGTTAGTAGGTTTTTTTAACTTCAGTTTTTTGTTGTTTTGTATGAAATTAAGTCTCAGTCCGCTGGTGCATATATACACATTGTATGAAGAATGAAGAAGTTTCTTGAAATATCTATTGGTAGAGTTTTGCAGGTATATTGGGATTGTTCTAGCATTTTAGCTATGTGACTTGTAGTAAGTTGTAAATTGTAAGTTGTAACTAATTATGTTATTACACGTTGGATTGGATGGTCTTTGAGGGCTTTTCTATCATGTTCCAGAGACTTCATGTAACAACTACGTACGTTGAGCCGAAACATAAGTTTTATTTGGACTAGCCCATGATATTATTAGTTTCTACGCATGCAGGCCTATTTATTACTAGCCCATAGCTGTAATTGGGACCAAAACTGTCTTTTTGATGAATTCAAAGATGAGAATGCTGATGAGTCTTTAGAGTTTTGGCTGCTGCATGGGAAAGGGATGGGTAAGAGTTGGAATGTGCCATGCTCTAGAGTTTTTTTGACCTCTATTGTCCTATGGCTAGTTACTTTAAAATTCACAGTCTTTATACATATTGTGGTCCTCCCATTATTTTTGGCTTGCCATGCTTGTGTCTTAAGAGAAGCTTGTCGTTATGTCTGCCAATTTATGTTTCAAAAGGAAGTAAACTAATAACAAAGCTTCTGAAAAAGATCTTGTCATGAAGATTTTGGTAGGAGAAAACATTTATTGATTTAAATGCCACCCAAAAGTTGGCCTAACCCAAGCATGTGAACCTATTCAATCTTGTTCTCTTATTCCCTCTTGTTTAGATTCACTTCTTGTCCTACTTCTTTATTGATATTAAGACACGTTGTTGCTCTGTTTTCTTTCTTTCTATATTTCCAATTTTCAAGGATGAAGATACTATGCGAAGTGTGCGAGAAGGCTGAAGCAGAAGTACTTTGCTGTTCAGATGAAGCTGTTCTTTGCAAGCCATGTGACATTAAAGTTCATGAAGCTAATAAAATTTTCCAGAGGCATCACCGAGTCGCCTTGCAAAAAGATGCAGCCTCAGCCACCACAAGCTCTGGAGCTCCTCTATGTGATATATGCCAGGTTGGGTCGTACTTTCTCTTTTAACACTTCGCTGAGTTCTTTAACCGATCGCTAAACTTATATCTATGTTTGTAGGAGAGAAAAGGGTACTTCTTCTGCATAGAGGACAGAGCATTGCTGTGCAATGATTGTGATGGAGCCATTCACACTTGCAATTCTCACCAAAGATTCTTACTTCCTGGAGTCCAAGTTTCTGATCAGTCTTTAACTGAAAACTCCGGATGCAGCACTAGTTTTAGTTCTGAAACTTATCAGACTCACTCAAAAGCTTCTCTGAATAGTCAGTACTCTAATGAGGAAACTGAAGCCGGGAACTCAGCTGAGATAGACAAGAATCCTTCTGTAATCTTAAATCCTTAGAGATAGACAACATCATTGTNCTCAGCCACCACAAGCTCTGGAGCTCCTCTATGTGATATATGCCAGGTTGGGTCGTACTTTCTCTTTTAACACTTCGCTGAGTTCTTTAACCGATCGCTAAACTTATATCTATGTTTGTAGGAGAGAAAAGGGTACTTCTTCTGCATAGAGGACAGAGCATTGCTGTGCAATGATTGTGATGGAGCCATTCACACTTGCAATTCTCACCAAAGATTCTTACTTCCTGGAGTCCAAGTTTCTGATCAGTCTTTAACTGAAAACTCCGGATGCAGCACTAGTTTTAGTTCTGAAACTTATCAGACTCACTCAAAAGCTTCTCTGAATAGTCAGTACTCTAATGAGGAAACTGAAGCCGGGAACTCAGCTGAGATAGACAAGAATCCTTCTGTAATCTTAAATCCTTAGAGATAGACAACATCATTGTTCTGGTCCGGAGCCATTGATGTCTAATAATAAAAATTTCTGTAACGGATCAAGTCTACACACATACCTTACATATGTATTATATTATTTCTTCACTGTTGTTCGGAGCTTGTACCACACGATTAGTTTATACACCACCGATAAACCTTATTAGCCTGACTCATTTCCTTTCTCGATGCACTGGTACGAGCACAAAGCTCGGAAGGTAGGTGTCGCAAGACATAAAGAAACGAGCTAGTAAATATTTTTTCACTAAAAAAGCCTTTTCACTAACACCTAAAAGAAAAAGTAGTATGACTTATTTTAAAATCAAGTATCTAAAACTTGAATAGATACATAATGCATAATTGATATGAGCCAAAGTTACTGTCTTCAAAATCATATCGCAGCCTTTGTTTAACGTAAAGAACAAGAAAGACTTTAACCAAAAGCTTCCCTTTAACCCAACTCTCTCTTTGAGGATTAGGTTAACTGTAGGAGCTTGATATATATATTCTCATTAGCATTAGGTGTCCTTTTATAGACCCTAGTACAACCGACTAATCATAAATCAAAGCATAAAACTCCAAAGCTTAATCCTAATTTTTAAAAGGAAATATTAAAAAGAACCCATAATTAAACCAAGACACCTAAATCATAGCACGTATCAATAACTAAGGACTTGTTCTTCCCATAACTTAGGATATCTATACTAGTATTTTTGCAGCAGTTTTTGCTCAAAAATACTTTTTGGAAAGTGTTTACATTTAATACATTGACTTTAATATTAGTTACCAAAACTTCAAAATTAAGTATAGGTAAGATTTAAAAAAATAATGAAATCTTTCTACCTCATTCAAACATAAATATATGATTCCCTTTCAATTTTTTATTTGAATTTATATTTAAATTATTTTGAATTATACTATAATACATTTAGTTGATAAAAATTGTGATTTTTTCCTGCATATGATGTAATACAAAATTTTAAAAACGGACATATATTAGTCAATAGATGAATAAAAAAAATACGGGTACAATATCCCACATCGTCTAAAAAATCGGGCAATGGTTCAGAATCATACAATAAAAAAGACCAAAATGACTCCGAATACACATGAGTAGAAAGCTTGATTTATCGGGCATTCAAACTTTAAAAACTTTTATTTAGTTTATTCCGGGTCTTTATTTTAAAATTTTTTAAAATGTTAAATATGAAAAATATTTAAAACTTTTAAAAAGTTAAATATGAGAAATATTATATCGTAGATACACAATAAATATTAAAAATTAAGATGATATAGTGTGAGTTAAAATATTTCGGGACGGGTTATATAGTGGGACGGGTTTTGTCGATATTTATATAAATTAAAAAATATCATTAATTCGGTGTTATAGGAGTATAACATCATTTCATTATTTTGTTAACACTGTCGGTATCAGAGAATATACATATCTAATTAAACTGATTAAATAAATATTATGTAAAAAATAAATTATATTGCGGTATTATATGGTTTATTTAACAATTATTATATAATTATAACATATTTAACCAATGTCGGAGGTGGTGGATCTGAAGACCCTAGTGTCAACAACGACATCAGAGGTGGTGGATTTGAAGACCCTTGTGTCAACGATGGCGTCGGAGATGGTGGTGGAAGTGAAGGACCACCGAAGATGCTCGCACCTTTTACCACCGCCACTACGTTTTGAAGCTTCCGCCAGTTCAGCACCAATACATCTCGGCCGCCGCCGTAGTTTTGTTCTCCGTTGCTCCGTCGCCGCAATAGTACATCTCCACCGTCGTTTTGTTCTCCGTTCCAATAGTTGTATAGATATATATTTATTATACATATAATAAATTTAAGAAACAAATAAAAACTATTATTAATTTTTTTTTCTAATTAATTTTTTTTAATTTTGTTTTAGCATTTTCCCACAAATTGTTTAGTCTCTAATTTGTAGCACTTTGCGATACTTAGTCACGATGAAAAACTTTGCTACGACCAAATAGTTGCTAACATTTTTGGTCGCAAATTTGTAACTAATCTTTTCTTGCTACAAAAATCATGAGATAACTACAAAATTATTAGTAACTATATGACAAGTTTTTACTAGTGAATAATATAACTTATAATTTAAATATTTTAGTTATAAATAATTTTGCCCCGCGGTGTACCGCGGGTCCTAATCTAGTATAATACATAATTTATTAAATAACATAACTTAGTGAGACAGTTATAGATTACTAGCTCTTGTACTTCCTTTTTGCCTCACTCCAAGAACTATGAACCTTATTGGATTTGAACCAAAGTTGGAACATAACTGAAGACAAGTGAGCATGTAGATTCTGCATCATGATGATCCACTTGTATACATTTATTGTCCTCTCCCACAACGTGTAAGAAATAGTCGGAGATCCCATTTTTACCGCGACACACTAAAACTTTGTTCTCCTTGTCGACCAAGAAATTCAACCCACTATCAAAGCTAAAAGGCCGGTAAACCGAATTGAGTGATAGAAACTTGCTCCATGACGCGGCTCCGGTACTCTCAATCTTAGTTGCAATCCATACATCTCCAATGGATGACTCCACAGCCCGAGTAGCTAAAATACAAAGTTTTTGATCTTCTCTAGTCACTGATAAAGAGATAAGATGATCATCATCAATCGGAAGAGAGACACTTACAAATCTCTCCGTTGAAAAATCAAACCTAAGTATAAAATCTGTCCAGTGTTTAGTCAAAGCAGCAAGCCAGTAAGTATTTCCATTCACAGACATACCATTACGACAGCCCTTCCACTCTGGTATGAACCAGCTTCTAGTCTTACCAACAACTCTCCAAGAATTAGAGGTAAAGTCATAGATCTCGCAGTCAAGTATTGATACTGACCCGCTAATACAATCAGACTGATTAATTCTCAAGATTTTGTACTTTTTGCATGAGGATTTACCGAGAGCAAAGATATCGGATTCCTTGAAGAAATGTCTTGGTTGGATCCACTTAGTTTCATTTGAACAAAGATTCCAAACAACTAGTCTATTGTATAGGGTGGTACAAAGCAATAAGCCGTCGCAATGAAAGACGTGGCGTATATCAACTTCTTTTAAAGAAGCATAAACTGGATCTTTTAGGCTAAATTGACTTGCTATCTTTACTTTGTTATTGTAATTTGAATGAAGATCGACGCTCACCAAATAAAGCCTAAAATCAATCAACATGATAATCAGAGAGTGCCTTGGTCTTGGTGCATTATCATCGTGTTTCTTAGAAATCCGCCCATCTTTGATCAGAACGTTCCATGTTTTGGATGTAGATCGTAACCGTACCAAAGACACCACTGGAACCCTAGAGAGTATCTCCACTACCAAATCGTCGGGAAGATCCCGTATGTTTCCTCTCTCCTTCATCATCTTTAAAAACTGACTGCTTCCTAAGAAACTACAGGGTTGCAAGAGAAGGAGGAGATGAAAGTTATGAGACCTCAAATAGTTCCTTAATTATTAATTGTGATGGTTAATTTAATCCCCTATATATTAATAGAGAATAATAGAGAAGCACATTTAAGAAAAAGCTGATGTGTTGCCGCCAGAGGGCTCATGACATTTTTTTAGCAAAATACTCTTAAATTTTCTAATTAATTACAGCTCTATGTCATTGTATTTATTTTTTAAACAATTAACAGAATAATAATTAGATATGTTATCATTTCTCACACAAATTTAATAGTAAGGCAAAATTTCACTAAAATTTACTTACAAAATACAAGTCAAAGTTATATTAATTTCTTAAAATTAATATAAATATTAATTTCTTAAAATCAATATAAGTAAAATATTCTAAAAGGGCTATAAAAATATATCAATTAATATAAAGTTAAATAAAAATAAAGAACATATAACTTATTAACAAAATCATATAAAAACAAAATGATATTTTTATGTTAGTATTATTATCATAATAATTTAAATAACAAGCTTTTAATAGTTATTATAATTGATTATCAAAAGAAGTATATTACCCATGAATTATCTCCAACTCATTAAGAAAATATTAAATTCCCAATAAATATAGATTTATATATATTCATAAATAAATATAAAAATAACAACAAATTAGGGGATATCATGATGTGTGATTATTTATATATATCTAAGTATGTAAACTAATTAATCTCAACATTTAGTGTGATTATTCATTAAAAATGGAAATATTGATAACTAAATAGGTATACGTTCTAATTGTATATTCATCTATGTGCTATTAAAAAGGAATGAGACAATAACCATTATCATAATAAATAAACTTAGTAACCAAAATCATAATATATTTAAAATAAGTGATTAGTAGAATATGCAAAATTGTTATAGTTACTTGATAAATCATAAATATAAATTTGATTTTTAAAACACACAAAAATATACATTGCCATAAATTTTAACATTTTATAAATATTTTCTTTACCATGTTCATATATTTCACGGGTAAAATGTATTCTTACACGAATACATTGATTTTGGAATTTCATTAATTTTTCATAATGTTTTTTTGGTAATAATCTGCCATTTATAGAAAATATTAACAAACCGACTAACTCAAATAATTTAAATAGCCTAATCAAAAATATTAAATCAATAAATTACATTATCTTCAGAAAATTTAGTTTAGAATCTGGTTGTTACTAACATATAATAAAATTAAATAATTAAACTACAGAGTAATTTAGTATATATTGTTATGGTTACATAAGAAACATGCAAAATTGTTTTGATTACAAGATAAAACATAACAAGATATAAATTTGATTTTAAAACCACACAAGACATATAGCAATAAATAGTAACATTTTATCAATACTTTCTCTACCATAAAACCTCTTACACATTTAAAGATTTCATGGTAAAACGTATTTTTTATACGAAAAACGCAGCTTTAAATAAATAAATAAATAAACTTTAGTTACATATTATGTTTGATACAAACAGATATTGGTTCTAGGATAATAATTTTACTTATAATAATTTTCTTTAAATCGATTTATCCCGCACATGGTGCGGGTTGTTACCTAGTTTAATTATTATGTATAATTGATAATTATGTGATCTATCTCGAATCCGAAACAAACGATGCAGAACAGAGAAATATATATATATATATATATATATATATTTATTGTTGGTCAAAATTAGGGGGATTTTAGGTGGATTTTGAAGATATCTTGGTGATTTATCTGTTTTCTAAATCAAACAAAAAATCATCATGTCTTCTATACCAAGAGTGTTGGATGGGTATCAGCCTGTCTTCTACCAAGAGTGTTGGGATGTGGTGGGGGATTCGGTGTGCAGTTTTGTCCTGAACTTCTTTGCCACAGGAGAACAACTACAAGGGACAAATGATGCACTAGTTGTGCTAATCGCGAAGGTGGCTAAGCATGAAACTATAAAACAGTTTCGACCAATAAGCCTTTGTAATGTCTTGTTCAAGGTAATTACAAAGACAATGATGCTTCGGATGAAGAAGTTAATGCCTCGGCTCATTGGTCCGGCACAGTCTAGCTTTATACCAGGACGTTTGAGCGTCGATAACATTTTCTTGGTGCAGGAAGCAGTACATTCAATGA
This sequence comes from Camelina sativa, assembly GCF_000633955.1. Lineage (NCBI taxonomy): Eukaryota > Viridiplantae > Streptophyta > Magnoliopsida > Brassicales > Brassicaceae > Camelina > Camelina sativa. Next base: position 9,797,832 of record NC_025686.1, read on the forward strand.
GATGCAAGAAGGGTAGAAAATGCTGGATGTTGCTAAAGCTTGATCTTGAGAAGGCGTATGATCGAGTGCGATGGTACTTCCTGGAGGACACGCTGAAGGGTGCAGGGTTCCCAGAGCAATGGGTTTTGTGGATTATGTGTTGTGTTATTGGGCCGTCAATGACATTGTTGTGGAATGGAGAGAAAGCAGAGCCTTTTAAACCATTGCGGGGGCTTTGACAGGGAGATCCTTTGTCGCCATATTTGTTTGTACTTTGCCTTGAGAGACTTTGTGACATGATAGACAGATCTATTGGTTTGAAGCAGTGGAAGCCGATCAGTTTATCGCGTGGAGAACCTAAACTATCCCATATTTTCTTTGCCAATGACTTGATCCTGTTCGCAGAGGCGTCAGTTGCACAAATCAAGATAATACGACTTGTGGTGGAGACCTTTTGTGTGGCATCAGGACAAAAGGTGAGTTTGGATAAGTCCAAAATCTTCTTCTCCAGCAATGTAGGTCGAGAATTGGAGGAAATGATCAGTGCTGAGAGTGGTATCAAATCCACTATGAACTTGGGAAAGTACTTAGGGATGTCGGTTCTTCATAATTGTATCAAAAAGACAGTTATGGGGAGATTTTGGAATGCGTGTCGTCCCGCTTATCAGGATAGAAGGAGCATTGCTTGAGTTTTGCGGGTCGGATCACCCTCACCAAGTCTGTTTAAGCTTCGATTCTAGTGCACACCATGAGAACTATAGCTTTGCCTCAGTCTACTCTCAAACGGTTAGACAAGTTGGCTCACTCTTTTGTGTGGGGTAATACTGCAGAGAGGAAGAAGCAACATCTTCTGAATTGGAAAAAGGTTTGTCGTCCAAAAAAGGAAGGTGGGCTAGGGATCCGTTCTACTCGAGAAATGAACAAAGCCCTCCTAGCTAAGGTGGGGTGGAGACTGCTTCACGATCAGGATAGTCTCTGGTTCAGAGTTTTAAGATGTAAATATAAAGTGCGAGATATTCATGATCAATCATGGTTGAAAGCCAAGAGTTCCTGGTCGTTGACATGGCGGAGCATGGCTGTGGGGTTAAGAGAGGTGATACTCCCCTGTTAGAGTTTGGTTATTGGGGATGGCAGGTCGATTGATATATCATGGTTTTTGTGGTTTTTAACCATGATATAAAGAGTCTTTTAGTGTCTTTTGATTTGTTTTCTAGGATATTTTTGAATCCTTACAGGTTTTATAGGATTTTGGCATGAAAGGAGCGAAATGGAGCAATTTGGATCGTTTTGGAGCATTTAATCAAAGAAGTCAATTTGGAGTCTGATCAACTGACCAGTGTCGATCAACACTGAAGGAGCATCGATCGACACCCAGTCCAAACCGACGAGAGAGCCAAAAATTGGAAGTTTTACAATTTAACCCAAAGTCTTCCATATTTGCAACACAAGTCCCCGACGTGTTTTAGGACACATAAATAGTATTTTTAGGTTTTACAAACCCTTAAGTTATTTTCTAGCAAGTTTTATTTTCTGCAACCCTGTGAGATTTTGAGTGCTTCTGGGAGAGAGAGAGAGATCTAAACTGTTTTATAGAGAAGAAATCATAAACTCCCTCTTTACTCTTTTAATTTCAATTGCTTATTATTCAGAATTATGTTTTGTTCTTCATTGAATATGTCTGAGTAGTTTGCTTGTAAGGTTCAGGGTTTTCACAGAGATTTTATAAATTTTTAGATCTGATTATTAATGATTCATTATCTTTCTAGATCTTCATCTTAGGTTGTTTTTCATATTAATTCTTGATTGATCACCTAGAATTAATAACCTAGGAAAATAAATTGATATGAGAATATAATTGATTTTCCTGATAAAACCTTTTGATGAGCAAAACTATTTCCTGCAAAGAGATTTGATTTAATAATTTTATGAACAATCTAAACCTGTTTTTAAAGCTGATTTTTAGCCTAGAATTTTACAAAGAGATTTGGATTTTCTGGTTTTGTTAGATAATATTTACAGTGAGAACTGATTTATTATACAGAAGTGTTTAGAGTTCTAGATCTGTTCTTAAATGCTTGAATCGTAATTTATTTTTTGATTTAATAATTTGTAATTTCCTGAGAAATTCCCTAGGCCTAGCCTTTTGATATTATGAATTTACAACAGCTTTTATTTATTACTTTGCATTGCTATTTCAATTTTAATTTAATTTGTTTAGCATAATTTAAAAACTCTATAATTTATTGTGTAGTCTTGAGTCCTTGTGGAATTCGACCCCTAAGTACTGCAGTGATCTCTTAATTTGAGAGAGTAGCTCTAGGGTAAATTTGAGCATATCAAATTTTGGCGCCGTTGCCGGGGACTCTTTGATCTACCATTAGATTTGAGTTTTTGATTTTGTCTAAATTTTTATTTTTATTTGAAACTTACACGCTTTTGTTTTCTTTTCTCTTGTGTGTTTCAGGTGTATGCCTAATAAGCCTAACAAAAGGAGCAACAAGACTAGTCCAATTCTGAAGCTTTCAAACCAAGAGTTGGGAAAACTTGAGCATGAGAACTGAAAAGCAGCCAAATATTTGAAGATGGTTAACCCAATCATTCTGATGCGAGATGAGGATGGTGCTTTGAGGGATCAAGAGGGCCACTTGCGCAATGAGCATGGCCAAAAGCTGGATGCAGAAGGCAATGTGATTGCTGAACCTGTTGTCAACGAGCAGGCTGTCGTGAACCAGCAAGCTGGTGTCATTGATGAGCCGAACCTTGGTGTCGATCGACACCAACAAGAGGGTGTCGATCGACACCACCTGCAACAGACAGACGTGGAGCTGCCAACCACGTCCAGAACCCAGTTCGAAGATGGGATCAAAACCGAGATTTGATCAGGACCATTGCTGACTACAACCGGGCTAATCTTATGTATGAGAACCGGTTTCTATTGTTCCTCCTCCATTCCAGAGGAATGATTTTAAGTTGAAACCAGCCTACTTTCAACTAGTTGGGCAGAGAACTTTCTCAAACCTGCCCCATGAGAAGCCTTTGGACCACATTGAGCACTTTGAGGATCTTGTAACTAGTATCAAGGCTAATGGAGTGACTGAGGATTTCATATTCTGCAAGCTCTTCCCATACTCACTTGTAGGAGAGGCATCTTAGTGGTTGAAGCAGTTGCCAGCTGGATCTTTGACAAATTGGCACGATATCAAGGTGGCTTTCCTTAACCATTTCTATGATGATGCAATGTTAGATGAGCTGAGAGTCAAGATCTCTTCATTCAAGCAAAGACATGATGAACCTTTCAAGGCAGCTTGGGTGAGATTCAAAGCTTATCAGAGGGACTGTCAACACCATGGTTTTTCAAGGGTACAACTGTTGAGTATCTTCTTCAAAGGGTGTGACTGGAAGTATCAGTTAGCTTTGGATGCTGCAAGTCATGGGAACTTCAAGACAAGATTTCCAGTAGATGCTGAAGTTTTGATTGAGAATTTGGCTTCTAGCAATAGCACTAAAAGACCTGATGCTGAAAGAAAGAGACTGCATGGAGAGTTTGATTCAAACCAGCTAGCTTCTATTAATGTTAAGCTCGATTCAGTACACAATCTTCTTATGGGTAAGAATTCAGTCCAATTTGCTGCTGAAGTTGAGACATTTGAGCCAGAGCTAGAGAATACAGAGGCGAATGTCAACTATGTGTATGGAGCTGGGTATCAGGGACAGAGATTCAGTAATCAGCAAGGCAACATACCTTACAATGGTGACCAGAAGCATCAACAGAACAATGGATATACAAGAACCTATGGGAATTCATCTTATCAGTCTCCACCTCCTAAGACTTCTTCTGAGAGTATAATGGAGGCCATGCTTGAGCAGATTCTTCAGGGACAAGAGAATTTGACAGTGGCATTCAATGGAAAGATTGACAATGTCTACACTGAGCTGAATGGGAAGATAGAAGCATTGAACATTCATGTCAAGAAATTAGAGAATCAAGTTATTCAGACTGCTGGGTCTGTTAAACGACAAGAGGGGTATCTTCCTGCGAGAACTGAGTCAAACCACAAGCATGCCTGCAATGCCATATCAGTGAGAGAAGAAGATGATGGTGAAATTGCTTCTGCAGAACAGGGTGAAAAATCGACAAATCTGTCGAACCCAGATGATGGTGTCGATCGACACCAACTGGGTGTCGGTCGACACTCATCCCAGACAAACCCATAACCTGCAAAATTTCAGGTTCCAGCAGTTGAGAGGGTGTACCAACCTAAGGTTCCTTTTCCTAAGCCTAGGAGTTCTAAGTAGGAGCTTGAGGAAGCTAGATGCAAGGCTATGATGGACAAGGTGATGATTGAGATGCCTTTGATTGATGCAATAAAGCTTTCACCACCCCTTAGGCGCTATGTCAAGAGAATGGTATCAAATTGTTTGAGCCCTGAGGAAGGAGCACTGCTTACTAAGGATGTCAGTGCAATTCTGTTAAACCAGCGTCCACAGAGGAAGAAGGAAAAGAAGCAGGAGGTAGTTGTCTCTAAGGAAGTGAGTGCAATCATTCAATGTAGGACTGCAGAGAAGTTACCAGATCCTGGAAGCTTTGTACTTGATTGCTCTATCTCCACAGGAAGGTTTGCTCACTCACTATGTGATCTTGGCTCTAGCATCAACTTGATGCCACGTTCGGTTGCTGTGAGACTTGGGATGACAGAATTCAAGCCAACTCAGATTTTTCTCAACCTAGCTGATCGATCTCAAAGAATTCCTGAAGGTGTTTTAGAGGATATTCCAATTAAGGTTGGCAACTTCATGATTCCCACTGACTTTGTGGTGCTGAAATATGATACAGAGCCCAAAGATCCTCTCATCTTAGGAAGATCTTTCTTGGCTACAGCTGGTGCCATTATTGATGTGCAGAAGGGACACATAGCACTGAATGTAGATGGATTGAGTATGAATTTTGAGATGGATAAGTTGAGGAGGGCTCCTACTATTGATGGATAGACTTTTTCTGTTGAGAAAGGTTCTGCAACACGAGCAACAGGCTCAGTGTCGATCGACACACCATCAGCATCGGTCGACACCCCTCCACGACCGAGACAAAACTTGTCCAAAGTTGATGCTCAAATTCAGAAACTTGTTCCCAAACAGAAGAGTCACCACTCCACACTCCAAAGTCCTCAGGTAAGGCAAAGGTACACATCTTCTTCACCTAATCATCCTCAAATCATTAACAAGAATTTCAAAGGTACAAAGACTGTTATACAGTTAACCAAGCCACGAGATTATCGTAGAGCGCTTGCTTCTTCTGTTGATGATTTTGCAGGGCTTAAAAGAAGCAAACCCATTCCTAAATCCCGCCCTGGTCCTGTTCCTCACATCCTTGGCAGACCTCATGCACCTAAAGCTTATACACCACCTTGGATGAAGAGGACCTCAATGCCACGTTCTGATCTACCGGATGCCTGAGCTCAAGCCAAGTCAAGCTAATGACTGAAAACAAGCGCTTAGTGGGAGGCAACCCACTGGTAGGATTTTCTTTTTCTTTTGCTTTTCATTTATTTTTATTTTATTTTTCTTTTGCCAATCTTAGGCTTGATAACACTGGAGAAAGTGTTGTTTAAGTCTGGGGAAGGTTAGTTACTAACTACGTTTTAGTTTTTGAGTTTCAGTTGTGTCAGTCAAAACCATAAAGTTTGAGTCAAATTTTTCAAAATTTTTCTTCTTATCTTTGGGAATTATGATCTTGATTAAAGATTTCTCTTATTTGGCTAGCACTCTAATGATTATTTGTTTATGCTTGATCTCAGAACTGAAGCTTAGAAAGACTATGAGCCTTATCAACAATCCTGAAAGCCCTTATTCAATGGATATCTGATTGATCTAACGTTGTCTCAACTTTTATCAGGATTTTAACTGGACTTAATCTCTTACTTTGGAGTTGGAAATCAGTGGACTATACTTCTTCTTCGGGCCATATAAGACAATGCAATTTTTCAAAGTATGTCTCCCCTCTCTCTTCCCTTCAGTGCTTTAAAAAAAAAGAGAGAAAGAAAAAAAAAAGGGAACAAAAGATGAGATGATTTTGATCAGTTTAGAGAGGTAGGTAAATTACCGATGACCCTGGTATTCGCTTACACCTTTGATTAAGAAAAGAGAGAAAAAATTTGGAAGTGAGAAAAGGGAGAGGAAAGGATATGTAAGAAGAATGTCTTGGCCTGAATAGAATCCATATGCCACTGATGAATACACCCAAGGTAAGAACTCACCGGTACTTGATTTAATTTATGTAATGAGATGACAATGGAGATTTCAGAAATTCCAAAGGATTGTGGGATTTGAGTAAGGAATATTGATGTTTATCATGGTTAAGTATAAGAAGTAAGTTCTTGAGTCAGGTAAATGAAGAGTGCAAATAAGAATAATCATGCAGTTGAGTGAGTTCCCAGTTTTCAAACCTCTTTCACAGGTCTAAGCTTATGTTTTGCTTGAGGGCAAGCAAAGGCTAAGTCTGGGGGAGTTGATATATCATGGTTTTTCTGGTTTTTAACCATGATATAAAGAGTCTTTTAGTGTCTTTTGATTTGTTTTCTAGGATGTTTTTGAGTCCTTACAGGTTTTATAGGATTTTGGCATGAAATGAGCGAAATGGAGCAATTTGGATCGTTTTGGAGCATTTAATCAAAGAAGTCAATTTGGAGTCTGATCAACTGACCAGTGTCGATCGACACTGAAGGAGCATCGATCGACACCCAGTCCAAACCGACGAGAGAGCCAAAATTGGAAGTTTTACAATTTAGCCCAAAGTCTTCCATATTTGCAACACAAGTCCCTGACGTGGTTTAGGACATCTAAATAGTATTTTTAGGTTTTACAAACCCTTAAGTTATTTTCTAGCAAGTTTTAGTTTCTGCAACTCTATGAGATTTTGAGAGCTTCTGGGAGAGAGAGATCTGAACTGTTTTTTTTTTTTTTTT
>NC_025686.1:9805118-9883939 GCF_000633955.1 Camelina sativa
CTCCACACTATCCGTCTCAAAAACCTGACAATCGACTCCAGCCACCAGTAAAGACTCCATAGCCCAGATCAACGCTTGTAGTTCTGCATGTAGAGGAGAAGGACTCCGACGATGACTCCGTGCTCCCAACAGGATTGTTGTAAGCTCTCCACTGCAGCACCACCAGCCCAAACCCTGGTAGGGGTCTGTACTTTTCCAAGAACCATCCACTTGGCATCGGGGAGAGGATCCCCTATCCTCCGTAAAAGACGGGGAGAGGATCCCCTATCCTCCACTTGGTATGAACTGTTTTATAGAGAATAAATCATAAACTCCCTCTTTACTCTTTTAATTTCAATTGCTTATTATTCAGAATTATGTTTTGTTCTTCATTGAATATGTCTGAGTAGTTTGCTTGTAAGGTTCAGGGTTTTCACAGAGATTTTATAAATTGTTAGATCTGATTATTTATGATTCATTATCTTTCTAGATCTTCATCTTAGGTTGTTCTTCATATTAATTCTTGATTGATCACCTAGAATTAATAACCTAGGAAAATAAATTGATATAAGAATATAATTGATTTTCCTGATAAAACCTTTTGATGAGCAAAATCATTTCCTGCAAAGAGATTTGATTTAATAATTTTGTAAACTATCTAAACCTGTTTTTAAAGCTGATTTTTAACCTAGAATTTTACAAAGAGATTTGGATTTTCTGGTTTTGAATTTAGATAATATTTGCAGTGAGAACTGATTTATTTTACAGAAGTGTTTAGAGTTCTAGATCTGTTCTTAAATGCTTGAATCCTAATTTATTTTTTGATTTAATAATTTGTAATTTCCTGAGAAATTCCCTAGGCCTAGCTTTTTGATATTCTGAATTTACAACAGCATTTATTTATTACTTTGCATTGCTATTTCAATTTTAATTTAATTTGTTTAGCATAATTTAAAAACTCTATAATTAATTGTGTAGTCTTGAGTCCTTGTGGAATTCGACCTCTAAGTACTGCAGTGATCTCTTAATTTGAGAGAGTAGCTCTAGGGTAAATTTGAGCATATCATCGATTAAGTTCTGGTCAGATAAGTGGTTAATAGACAGGCCTTTGATGGAGTTAGTGACAATGGACTTACCTGCTGAGAGTATGGTGCTCAGAGCTAATGATCTTTGGAAGAACGGGGTGGGTTGGTTAATGGACCAAATCACACCTTATGTTGACGAGAATATCACTTTGCATTTGAGGGCTGTGGTGCTTGATATTGTTACTGGTGCAAAGGATTGGTTATCGTGGACTAATACCCCTGATGGTGTGTTTACGGTGAGCTCTGCATATTCGTCCCTAACTCAAGATAGTTTACCGCGACAGAACTTGGTTTCACTGTTTCATAGGTGTTGGCAAGTAACTGGTCCGGAGCGGATTCATGTGTTCCTCTGGCAAGTTATGAACCAGATCATTATGACTAATGTGGAGCAGTGTCGCCGACACTTATGTGATTCAGGGCTCTGCCAAGTATGCAAGAGTGGGGTTGAGACAATAATTCATATTTTACGAGATTGTCCTGCAATGGCGGGTGTCTGGCATCGGTTGGTACCTGCTAGGAGGTGTAGAGAATTCTTCTCTATGACTTTACTTGAATGGTTGTATAGCAACTTGGGGGACAATGCTCTGTTGAGTGAGAGTATATGGTCTACATTGTTTGCAGTCTCTGTCTGGTGGGGTTGGAAGTGGAGGTGTGGTAACATGTTTGAAGTGAATAGGAAATGCCGGGATCGGGTGCAGTTTCTCCGAGACTTGGCGAAATAATTTTATATGGTCCACAAGCAGGCTGCAGTTTCTCAACAGAGTCGAGGACCGAAGGTAGAGAGGGTGATTCAGTGGATAAAGCCTCGTGAGGGATGGATGCGGTTGAATACGGATGGGGCGTCAAGAGGTAATCTGGGTTGAGCAACAGCGGGGGTGTGATCCGAGACAATGCAGGTGGCTGGGTTCGAGGCTTCATTTTAAATATTGGTATCTGTTCAGCCCCGCTAGCTGAACTATGGGGCGTATACTATGGTATTTTGATTGCTTGGGAGTGTCGGGTATCCCAGGTGGAGTTAGAAGTGGATTCTGATACTGTGGTCGGTTTTCTAAAGACAGAGATCGGTGAGTCGCATCCGCTGTCGTTCCTGGTACATTTGTGTCCTGGTTTTCTTTCAAGGGACTGGATAGTCCGTATCTCACACATGTATAGGAAAACTAACCTTTTTGCTAACAGGTTAACTAACTATGCGTTTTCTCAACCGTTAGGTTTCATATGTTTGATGTTGTGCCGTATTGTGTTCGTCCTATTTCGTTGGAGGATGCTTGTGGAACTACGTTCCTAAGACAACTCCGGTTGTAGTTCCTTTTCTCGTTTTTTAGTTGAATAAATCCTTCCCTTTTCCGACCAAAAACAAAAGCAAAAAATCATCATTAAAAAAACTTAAAAAAATAAAACAAGAAATCATATAACGTGTATAATCTTATTTTCTAAAAGTAGTTATCATTGTCGGTCAAAATTACAGTTACTTCTTCGTTGTGAAAATTTTAAAATATATTATGTTACTAGATTATGACCCGCGATGCACTGCGAGGTATGTTTTTATAAAATTTTATTTTTGTTAATGTACTATTTTAATACTAATTTTGCTAATATACCGTTTTGTTAATTATAGTGATTTAGTATATAATCCGTGGTATACCGCACAACAGTTTTTGTTGAATACAATCTTAATTAAATCAGTTTGATTTGACATATTTTATATTGGTGTTGTTAAAATAGTAAAATGAGGATTTAAACCATATTGAAATATTATATTACTATAAGTTTATTTTTTAGTATTATCAGTTCAATCATGTAATGTCATATAACCCGTTATGTAATATAACTCGTTTATGTTACTTAAAAATTTTAATATGTTGAAATATTCAATTTAAAACTTTTTATTAAGTTTAGATATATCAGTTATAAATTATAAACTTCTTAAAATTTTATTTTTTATTATATACGGAAAATTTACTATATATGTATGTTAAACACACACTTTTTGTGAAATTATATTAATTATAAATAATAAATTCAAATATTTTAGGAAACTATATTAGTGATTACATATAAGAGATCTCAATCTTTAACAAATATGCTAATTCTTAAAGTTAGAGATTTATACAATGTGTGGAGCATTGGAGAGCACAGGTATCAGTTTTTATAGAAATAAATAATTAACTCTTTTTATAATTGGTTATAACAATGGATACTTAAATTTTGTATCTATTTTGGATATGGGTATAACCCACAAATAATTAAATTCGATTCAAAATATTCCAGTATTTTAGGAAACTATATTAACTATAAATGATATATTCCTATATTTTATGAAATTATATTTATTATAAATGATAAATTCAAATATTTTAGGAAACTATATTATTGATTACATATAAGAGATCTCAATCTTTAACAAATATGCTAATTATTAAAGTTAGAGATTTATACAATGTGTGGAGCATTGGGGAGCACACTTAAGAANAAAAAAAAAAAAAAAAAAAAAAAAACAGAATTCCATAAACTGCCCCTATTATAAAGACAAAAAAAAAAAAACAGTTTAGACACAAAAAAAAATCTAAAAAATATTATCAGTAATTGAACGTCCAGAAACAAATGTTGATTGTGTTTCTGAAACCAAACGAGGCAATAAGAGCTTCAGACGAAAACACAATACTTTTGAAATAATCTTATAGCTCACATTACAAAGGCTTATAGGTCTAAACTCCGCCATTCGCTGAGGACGATCCACTTTAGGTATAAGACAAATATTAGTCTCATTTAAAAGCGGATCAAAGCTGCCAGTACAAAAAAAACTCTTTAACCTAAAACACTAAATCCCCTTTGAGAGAAGGCCAGAACCGTTGAAAAAACAGGGCTGTCAGGACCTGGGGTTTTCTCCGGATACATAGCAAAGAAAGCTTGTCTGACTTTCCTTTCCGAGATATCCCGAGTAAGATCTCTGTTTATACTTGCCGTGATAATCGGATCGATTGCTTGAAGTATCTCTGAAATACCTCCACCATCGGATTTCTTAAACAGATCCTCTAAATATGTTGTAGCAATATGTTCCATACCCAAAGCTGATTCATCCCAAACGTTATTGGCTCCAAATAAACAAATAATCCTATTGCGTACCCGCCTTTGTTTAGTAGATGCATGAAAATAGGTAGTGTTTTTATCCCCAAACCTTAACCAAAATTTTCTGCTCTTTTGTTGTCAATAAATCTCCTCATCACGATATGCCTCTTTCAATTTCCTCTCAATTCCCCGAATTTCTTCCTGTGAAGTCGAAGCATCCATCTTCGCATCATGCAGAGCAGTCTTCAACGAAGAAATAATTGATGGGCCAGTACTGACATTATTTTTCCTCCACCAGGAAATCGAATTCCCGCAATTCCTTACTTTATCGACAAAACCCGGAATCCAAAAATTCCGTGTCCGATTCTATCCTGACTCAACCGCACCAACTAATCCCTCCTTACCCAACCACCGCTTATCAAACCGAAATTGCCTCTGCCTTCTCTGGACCGCCGTCAAACAAGTTGCTTAAATGGGACAATGATCAGAACCGATCATCTCCAAATAATTGACTTTCGAGTTTGGGAAGAGAACATGCCAGTCCTCGTTACCTAAAGCCCGATCAAGTCGACAGAGAATCACTTGGTTATTACACCGATTCCCTCTCCAGGATAATTGATCCCCATAACATGGAAATTCAAGCATCCCACAATTCCTAATCATTGAGGTGAAAGGCTTAAAGGAAGAAGCTGACCGCAAGGCACCACCCTGCTTCTCATGGTTTCCAACTAATTCATTAAAATCTCCAATAATAAACCAATGATCAATACAAAATGATCCAATATCCGTTAATTTATCCCACACTTTTCCGCGATGTTGGGGAACCGGATCACCATAAATAAAAGACAAATATACCAATTGTTGGCCGAAGAAGGCTTTTTATCAATTATACGGTAATTATGAAATAGAACAGAAAGATTTATTTCATCCTTATAAAATAAAACCAAACCACCACTAGTCCCTCGGGGTTCAACAGTAATCAATTTATTATAACCAAACTTAGTTTGAAATTTTTGTAAATAAGAAAAACATTTTTTTGTCTCTGATAAAAAGAAAATATCTGGTCGATGCTTCCTCCACAAATCACCCAAATAATTCTCTGTCAGATCAACCCCAATGCCCTGACAGTTCCAACTTAGAATCTTCACGCTTGAGCTGGTGGTTTCGGGAGAGCCCCCATCCCCTTCTTAATTGGTCTTATTCCAATGCCAGCAGGTTTGCCGTCCACAGCCTTGTTCCCTTGTTTCCCCGTCCCATTCTGTTTGTTACCTTCACCTTTCAGGTCCTCCGTGTTGGGGATAATATCACCCGAACCCAAATCTCCCAAACCCGCACTCCCCTGCTCAATCGCGATCTCACCTTCTTCTGGAAGATTACCATACGAGACGTCATCCTCCTCAAGTAGATCATCATTAGCTTCATCAAACTCCGAACCAACCAAATCCTGATTAGTCCCATGAGGAGGAGAACTCTCCATAGCTGTTCCCTGTTGAGCAATACCCTGATAAATCACGTCAGAACCATCACCAAGGACCTCTTGTGACTGATTATCTTTGAGACCACTCTTAGCCTTATATAATGGTTTCGGCCAAACTTTCCATTTCCCCTTACGGTTAAGAGGGAATGAATTAGCCTGTCCCATATAACCTCCCGGACCCCTCTGAACCTCCCGCTTATCTCCTGAATCCCTTGCAACTGCACTATACGTCCGTTTCTGTTCCCGGCCTGAGCCATGGTGACGGACCTGATGGTAAGAACCCGAACTACCCGCCCCAATGGTGAACTCATATGCTTGGAAGTCCAAGGCTCTCTTGACAACCTTTCTAGGCTTCTCCCAGCCACCATCATTGTGAAAAAACCCTTGATTCCCAATCGCTTGTTGTCGCTGAATACCTCTCTTATCAGGTTGATGCTCAAACACCTGATTCCCAACAGCCTTAATCAGCTCTGGGCAACCTTTCTCGTCATGTGTAAGACGAGAACAATTTTCACAATAACCTGATAGTTTCTCATACTCGAGAGTCACCACCACTTCATCTCTAGATTAAAACAGCACCAACAGCTTGAAAACAATAGGATTGAAGCCATTGACAGTAACACAAACACTACCGGATTCTTCATCACTATCCGACGTCTTTAATGGATAGGGTGATGAAAAGTCAATATTTCAGGAACAAACATCCTCTTATGGCAAAAAAACCAAATAAACCGTCATTTGCTTGGAGAAGTATTTATTCAACCAAGGGGTTGGTGGAGCAGGGAGCGCGATGGGCGGTAGGCTCCGGTAGTTCCATTTCGGTTTGGCATGTGGGTTCCGAGTTTAATGGTTAATCATTTAATTAACCCAGATACAAAGGATTGGCATCTGCCTACCCTTGAGGAGTTTTTTTGATCTGGTGGATATACAACTTATTCGGAGTATGCCGGTAAGTAGAACTTATCAACCGGATAGACTAATATGGCATTTTACTAAGGCTGGGAAATATTCCGTCAAATCAGGATATCGGTTGGCCCGAGAATTAATCACGGATGTAGAGTATGGGCCGACGTGTATGGCTTTACGGGCTCAGTCGTGGAAACTAGATGTACCCTCGAAGATCCAACACTTTTTTTGGCAGATTGGATCGGGTACTCTTCCAGTGTTAGAACGTCTTGCGCATCGGGGTGTTCGTTGTGATACCGTCTGTAAGCGATCTGCTTCTGTAGTGGAAACTATAAACCATGTGCTCTTTGAGTGTCCTCGGTCTCGATGTATTTGGGAGCTGTCCCCTATTCTGATGGATCCGGAGGGTTTTCCATATACATCGATTTATGCGAATTTAGATTTCATATTTTGGCGGGCGTCTTCACAATCCGGGGCTTCGGATATAGGCATTCATCTACCTTGGATTATCTGGTCAATTTGGGAAGATAGGAATACAAATGTTTTCCAGGGTATCGAGCTAGAACCAANAAGGACCTCTTGTGACTGATTATCTTTGAGACCACTCTTAGCCTTATATAATGGTTTCGGCCAAACTTTCCATTTCCCCTTACGGTTAAGAGGGAATGAATTAGCCTGTCCCATATAACCTCCCGGACCCCTCTGAACCTCCCGCTTATCTCCTGAATCCCTTGCAACTGCACTATACGTCCGTTTCTGTTCCCGGCCTGAGCCATGGTGACGGACCTGATGGTAAGAACCCGAACTACCCGCCCCAATGGTGAACTCATATGCTTGGAAGTCCAAGGCTCTCTTGACAACCTTTCTAGGCTTCTCCCAGCCACCATCATTGTGAAAAAACCCTTGATTCCCAATCGCTTGTTGTCGCTGAATACCTCTCTTATCAGGTTGATGCTCAAACACCTGATTCCCAACAGCCTTAATCAGCTCTGGGCAACCTTTCTCGTCATGTGTAAGACGAGAACAATTTTCACAATAACCTGATAGTTTCTCATACTCGAGAGTCACCACCACTTCATCTCTAGATTAAAACAGCACCAACAGCTTGAAAACAATAGGATTGAAGCCATTGACAGTAACACAAACACTACCGGATTCTTCATCACTATCCGACGTCTTTAATGGATAGGGTGATGAAAAGTCAATATTTCAGGAACAAACATCCTCTTATGGCAAAAAAACCAAATAAACCGTCATTTGCTTGGAGAAGTATTTATTCAACCAAGGGGTTGGTGGAGCAGGGAGCGCGATGGGCGGTAGGCTCCGGTAGTTCCATTTCGGTTTGGCATGTGGGTTCCGAGTTTAATGGTTAATCATTTAATTAACCCAGATACAAAGGATTGGCATCTGCCTACCCTTGAGGAGTTTTTTTGATCTGGTGGATATACAACTTATTCGGAGTATGCCGGTAAGTAGAACTTATCAACCGGATAGACTAATATGGCATTTTACTAAGGCTGGGAAATATTCCGTCAAATCAGGATATCGGTTGGCCCGAGAATTAATCACGGATGTAGAGTATGGGCCGACGTGTATGGCTTTACGGGCTCAGTCGTGGAAACTAGATGTACCCTCGAAGATCCAACACTTTTTTTGGCAGATTGGATCGAGTACTCTTCCAGTGTTAGAACGTCTTGCGCATCGGGGTGTTCGTTGTGATACCGTCTGTAAGCGATCTGCTTCTGTAGTGGAAACTATAAACCATGTGCTCTTTGAGTGTCCTCGGTCTCGATGTATTTGGGAGCTGTCCCCTATTCTGATGGATCCGGAGGGTTTTCCATATACATCGATTTATGCGAATTTAGATTTCATATTTTGGCGGGCGTCTTCACAATCCGGGGCTTCGGATATAGGCATTCATCTACCTTGGATTATCTGGTCAATTTGGGAAGATAGGAATACAAATGTTTTCCAGGGTATCGAGCTAGAACCAATTGATATTTTGAATCAAGCGGCTACTGATAAATTATTGTGGGAGGAGGCCAAGTATTACTCAGTGAGATACCTGGATCCTCCGCCTTTATTGGAGGACAGCGGTTCCTCTCCCCGATGTCAAGTTGATGATTCTTGGAAAGGTACGGATCCATTTCAGGGCCTGGGTTGGTGGTGTTGCAGTGGAGAGGTTTCAACGCTTCTGTTGGGAGCACGGAGTCACCGACGGGGCATCTCCCCTTTACATGCAGAATTACAAGCGCTGATTTGGCCTATGGAGTCTTTACTGGTGGCTGGAGTCGACTATCAGGCTTTTGAGACGGATAGTGTAAAGCTAGTTGCGATGGTGCAGACACCGGATGATTGGCCTGCCTTTTCTAATCTGCTGGCGGATCTCTCTTTGCTTCGAACTTCCTATCCCTCCTTCACCCTCACCAGGATCCCACGAGACGCCAACTTTAGGGCTGATTGTCTTGCTCGATCTTCATGATCTTTAATTTCAGAAACTAACTTTGTAAACTCTTATCCTCCTGTTTGGGCACCAATCTTTGAGTTCTCTTTTAATTATTATAGTTTGGTTGAAAAAAAAAAATCTAAAAAACCTAACATACTATGATCCAAGTTTGTTCATATTTGGATCATGAATAGTAATTTGGATACAGAAAATCAAAACACGGATCTTCATCTTTTTTAATGGAATTTTGGGAAAAGTTTGAAAATAAAATAATAATTAATAATTAATATGCACCTTATATGGTAATTATAATCACAATCTAAATCACTATGATTTCGTAACTAACATATTTTCCGCAATTGTGATAATGTATAAGGATAGTTTTAAATTTTAATGCACAAACACACTATTCATTAATTTTTTTTTTCAATATATGTCTTAAAAAATTATGATTAATGTTTTGTTGTATAAAATTTGTTTTTAAATGGTATATCTTTCATATAATAATTTCAATTTCAATTTTAATTTATATAGATATCTTTTAAATTTATTTTAATTTGCATCAGGTTTTTTTTTTTGTTTTACACATTCCCTATAATCTGTCATGTATATTCTATTTCAAAATGTTGTAGGTAAGATTGTGAACGTATGCCAAATGAAGAAATTTAAGCATAGAGAATGTCAAGACGACAAAATGACATTTTAACTCCGAAAAGCAGAGTATGTATCTTCAAGACAATTGTTTTTATCATTTACGCTTATTCTTATGTTTATGTTTTTGTCAAATTTTCATGTATCCTGCTAAATTTTCTTTACAATTACATTGTGTGTGGGCAATATCTACGAGATTACGCGTTTAATTATGCTAAACTTTTTTATGTTTTTTTTTTTTTTTCAGAGTTATTATTTTGTCACGGTAAGTAGGAGAAAATTTAGATTCATTAACTTTGTTTCTATACATAAAAGAACATATAGCATTCGTGTCAATATTCCATACCCATAACGATTTAACACTATTAATGGGAATAATGACGCAGAGTTTCAGATCCTGGAAATAAGGACGCAGAGTTTCCAATCTGTTCACCAAGCAAAATCATAATTCAAAGATATATTTTATTAAATTATTTTAATGTTTATTCAAAATGATAGTTTTTTGTAATTTTCACATTAAATCTTAAAATAGATCTTAGAAATGAATCTAAACAACCAATTAATCAAAATCTTGCCAAAAGTTTTAAATTTTAAATTATAACGATTTGATTTTAGATTTTATCCATTAATTATATATTCAGTTTTTATTACTTTTTTGAACAATCTTCTTAAACAATTGAAATAGATATATCCTTACAAAAAAAACAATCAAAGTATATATTTTAAATCGGGAACAATTATTAAGTAGATTTTGTGCTTACATATGTTAATATATTTTAATGTATAATACCAAAATGATTAAAATACAAATTGTTATAATTGATTGACATTAATTTTGATGATTTATATTAAACAGAAATTGTTTAATACACTTCCCATGTCTATCTCTATATCAGATCTTTGATCAGAAAATAGTTAAAGTCTGAGGGTTTTATCTATAGACCTATATATTTCAAATATCATTGAAGAGCGAGACCAGAACGAGTATTTTGGAAAATAAAAAATAGGATTCAAACAATTTTCGATATAAATATTTTTGGATAACCAGACAATATAAAAAAATTTGGATGTTAAATTCAATTTGTAACTTTAATTGGTAGTAATTATATTTTGTTGGTGGACCATGCGGGGTTGCGGATTTATCTACAAGCTTTTTAAAAAAAAATGAAAAATATATAAGTATATATTTTTATCTAAATAGAATATTAAAATTTTAAAATAATTTATAATATATATAAAATAATTATCAAAATCATTTTTCTTAAATTATGTTTTCTACTTAAGTAAATTATGAAGGAATTCCGATTGACTCACAAACACTATATCGAAGCACGTTGGTAACGCAGCAATGGCAAGGGAGGGGGAGTTTCTGGGGATCGTGGTGGTAAGTTATAAGGCTTTTCTAATAAACCTCAATCTCCATGGAATTCACAAGACTGATCCATTTACAAAGCATAGAGAAATTTATTAGCCTAAAAAATCATAATGATGTGGCTATATATGAAATATATCACTGCAAGGGTTTATTGTTATGCACTACGAAAGTTAAAGTTAGAGATCTATTATTCGGTTACTTTAGGTTAGTCCGTCAAAACATTCATTGTGAATGTGTAATTTTTATTAATGCAACCTTTACAACTTTTAAAAAAAAAATTTATTACTTTTACATGATCAAATTGAATTACATATCGATAAATATTCATATGCTGTTTTGACTCATTATTTTTATTTTTCTATTATTTTTAGCCAAACTAATAATAATATTATATTTTTAATTCTTTTAACTTCAATTTTTTCCTATCAATACTCATTGTAATACCATTTAGTCGATTATTTTTTCTTTTATTTTATCCAAACATATTACCAAAATTTGATACTCTCCATGATTGATCAAATTATAGTGAAATGAAAATGAATATTATATCCAATCAGTAATGGATCATAGTATTTGTATATATTAATATTACTGTCTGATTATTTATTTTTATTATATCAAAATTTCTTATATTATTATTTTATCCAAACACATTATGTAACATATTTCAATTTGTCACGAGTCATATGTATCTGAAAATTTTCCCGCGTGATATAGTATATAGATCATGTCTTATCGAAGACAGATATGAATTTGGGGATTATCGTGTGAACATCCAAATTAATTGACGATTTTAGTGGAGATGACAAGGATCATATCTGAGACGGCGTGTAAACATCAAATTTGATGGAACCATTATAGAGTGAATCATCTAACTTTGTTAGTGTCGATTTCCTCTGGTGAAGATACCAATTGTTTTTTGTCGTTTCATTTTTTCTTTTGTTTTTTTCCTTTTGATCAGAACTTCAACCAATACAAAAAAAATAAGTCTCATATAATTTCCAGCATATGATCCATCTAAAAATAAAATGGACTTCTAAAACTATGGCCCCCAAAGCCTTTGGGTTAAATTAAATAAGACTAATTTATATTTTTGTCAAAATTTAAATATTATAGGTCTGTCATTACTTTTAGTAAAATACAAACAAAATTTATAAAAACAAAAATTAAAAAACCCCGTACGATGATCGTTTTTTTTTATATACAAACAACACTGGATGTAAATGCAGATTCTAGAACAACTTGCTGTGAGGAACAAGTCGTTGTGCCGAACAGAGCATTGTGCCAATCAGGAAGCTGCATCAGATCACAGACGCTTGAGTTGCTGACATGGATGTGTGAGCTGACGTGGCAAGACGTGAGTGGATGTGATAATGTGTCGAGGAAAGTTGATGACTTGGCATTGAAGATAGAGACGAGATTGTACTTGGAGATATGGAAAATATTCTCTGTGATAAATAAGGAAAGGTTAAGCTTGAGGAGCAAGCAGTTTCCGTTTGCTTGGAGATATGAAAAATATTCTCCGCAAGAGTTAAGGAAAGGATAAGGCTGAAAAACAAACAGTTTCCTTATCCCGTGATATTTGGAGATTTGCCTTCCAGGGTTTCTCAAGTCGTGTATATATATTAAAGGAGTAGGCCACGAGCCAATTTGAGCACTCTAGAATATTGATACAGTTGTAAACTTCGAAGCCACAAAAATAAGGCTTAGAAAGGGTGTTCCCAGTTCTCTGTGACGTTAATCAGGGTGGTGATTAAGTGCGCAGAGAATTGTTTTTTCTTTCTCTTAGATCTACTCTGGTGAGAGTTTAGATAGAAAAGAGAGAGGGTGAGTTTATTCTCTTAGATCTACACATGTGTGTGTTTAGATAGAAAAGAGAAGAGGGGTCAGATTCATTCTTAGTCGGTTCAATCCTATTGGGTAGAATAGGTTGAGTAAGGGCCGAGACAAAATTGTATCCTTGTAAAAGATAAATTTTGTTAATAAGATTGAATAGAAAAGCGTTGGCTTGGCTCGTTCCAAGTGTGAATCAGTGTGTTGTGCTTCTCTATACCCTTTCAATTGGTATCAGAGCAGATGCCTGATAAAAGAATTGCTTATCTTTTCAACAGGTGAGATCTTGAGACGAGGTATGGAGAATCCACAACAGTTCGTTGATGAGAACAATCCGCTGATGCTTGACGCTGAGCATTATGATGATTGGAAAGCACAAATCAGACAGATGATTCAAAGTCGTGATATGGAAGCCTGGTTCGCTGTTAAAGATGGATGGTCACTTCCAACACTTACGAGCATGAGAGGAGAAACTCTAATAAAACCCTGTAAGCTATGGACGGCTGAGGAGAAGTTAAAGGGAAAACAGAACACTAAAGTGTTATCTACAATTTTCAGCTGCTTGCCGATGGATCTGTTCGCGATGGTGCAAGAGTGTATGTCGGCGAAAGAAGCTTGGGATATTTTGGAAGCCTTCTTTGAGGAAGCCAGAAGGGTGAAGAAGGAAAAATCTGATGTATCACCATCCTGTTGTTTCAACAGTCAACTAAGCTCCCTTTGTCAGGAAGTTGTAGTGCTGAAGATGGTATATAAGGATAAAATGTTTGTCAAGGAATTTCTCAGAAGCTTATCACATGGATATCTTTCTCACAAATCTGATGGTAAAGGTGCTTTAAGTTCTGATGAACAGAAGGTTGATCAGTGTGTAAAATTAGTTCAGACAGATAAACTGCAGATGAGAAAGAACGATCAGAAGGCTGAAGAATCATTCACTCTGAAGACTGTAGAAACTCAGACGTCTGTTCAATGTAATAAGGGAGTACTGATTAAGAAGCAGTTCAGAAGTCTGAAGGGTGTACAACGTCAGCATCAATATTCATCATCTAGATCTGATGCAGAGAAAGATCTCAGAGTTCTGAATATCAAGATTATGGACACTTCCAATCAGAATGTTCTAGACTTGAAAGAAGAAGTGTGTTGAAGTGTTACAACCGTCAAGGCTGTGTTCATACAAAATCTTGTTTGACATAGAGTGATATTGATTCAGCCAAAGAAGATGATGAGAATCAGAAGTCTGTTTTGAAGCCTAAGGATGATGTGGCTGGCTTATCTGTTGAGAAACAAGCCATCGCTCTGTTTAAGGATCTGATTCTGCAGAAAAAAGAGAATTATGATCTGGTGTCTGAGAAGAAAGAGCTGCTCTCTAGAGTCTTCACTCTTGAGAAATTGTTGTCTGAAGAGAAAGTTATTACGTCTCTGTTGAGACAATGTCTTGAAAATCAGCTAAAGATTAACAAGAGACTGAGTAAAGGAGCAAAAGATCTGGACAAGCGGCTGATCACTCACAAGGGTACTATGATTGCAAACTGTGGGATGAAGAACCATGGAAGAAACTCAAGTGGTGACACAAGTGCAGTTAATGGGTCAATAGTGCTGCAAAACAGAGGTGGTGCTGTCAAACGAGCGTCTGAGTTTAACCTGCAGAAGACTAAACAGATGTTTGTTGGGAACAACCTGAGAGGGAAACTGCGTCGTTGTTGGTATTGTGGTGTGATTGGTCATAATAAGGTTGATTGCTACAGATTTAAGAATCGTGTAAGTCAACTATTAAGCTAGAAGAAGTTTCACAATGTTGGAAGAATAGGCAATCAAGTCGTCATTAAGAAGAATGATTTGTATTGTTATAGTGGATCTTCAAGTACCACAATTAACAATGGGCTACACCTCAAATCGATGAAAGAAACAACAAGATCAGAAGTTGAGACAAGAAAGTGGAGTGTCGGAGATCTGAGCAAAAGAACATGTTGCTGTTATTATGCGAGTCAGAGCCTCCACAAAGCTGCATGTTTCAAGTGACTGGATTGTACTATACCACTCACGCATCTGAAGGAGTGTCACAAAGATGTTCGAAGATACATGCGAGTAAACATCAAGAAGCGTAACATGAATTGTTATGTTACACACTCTGTTGATGATCAACAGATTGTTGTATTGAAGCATTGTGGTTGTTCAAGGTACATGACTGTGAATCAAGGAAGGCTACACAAATTTGAAGAAGGCTTAGCTAACATGGTCACTTTTGGAGATGAAGCTGAAGGTAAAATCAAAGGCAAAAGTGCATCTCGGGGTAAAGATCAGCCCACTATGGTGTCTACCTTGTCGATTGTCTAAAAGCCAATCTGGTTAGCATCAGTCAGTTGTGTGACGAGGGTTTAGATGTTGCCTTTACCAAGGAAAGATGTCAGGCAGTTGATGAGCGCAAAAATATTTGAATCCAAGGTCAGCGCTCTGATAATAGCTAATATATCAAAGTTGTCCAATCCACAAGCAAAAGAGTTCAATCAGCAGTCTTCTATGATGTCTAGAGACATGATCTGAGAAGGAGTGTATTAACTAGCTGTTGTCAAGTGTAAGCTGTAGCACTCAGGAAACTATGAGAATCACTTCCATCAAGAAGCTGCTGGAGGGATTCATAAGGGCATAATTGTTGGTTCTGATGCTATTACACAGAGTTGTTCGGATGCAGTTAGTGGTGTTGCATGTAAGAGCCTTGCAAATGGAGTTAAGTTAAAACACCTTGATATATTAGATGGGCGAAGCTACAGAGGTGGCTACTAGGTATGTAGATGTTGTTGCAGGTCAGCGCTTGGCTGCTGGTTGTCTGTGAGTCATGATTGTGGAAAACAGAAGTTGGACAAGTTGGACAAGTTGTGGAGAACAAGGCACGTTTGGTCGTACAAAGCTCTAAGGAGAGTTCGCTAGACACAACACCTTCACTTCAACATGAGGATTGCTAGGAATGGCTTCTTTCAGAAGACTGTTTACTTGGAGCAACTGTAAGGTTCTGAGGATCTTAATCTGCAATTAAACATTCGTCAGACAGATGATGAAGTATTCATATACTAGTGCGAATATGCCAAAAGTTTGATCAGTGCATGTGAGTTACAGAGAAGTGAAGATGAAGCCACACCCATGAGAGTTAGACATGGTCTATCTTAGAAGATGAATCAGGAGACTATGTGAATGGTAATTGGTACGGTGGACTGATCAATTTGTCTGAAGATGTGTTGTACCAGCAAAACAGACATCTGTTATGTTCTTGCAAGCTGTGAGTGGTTCAGTGACAATCATAAAGTCTCACACATGCAACATAGGGTTGATGTTGACAAAAGGAGCCAGCAGAAACTTGAAGAGATCTTGCTCTCTGAATCACCGTGAACGATCTGGTGGTTGTTGCCTTCTGGGAACATAGCTGACCGTCTGCTACGCTCAGAAGCTTGCNAAGCTCTAAGGAGAGTTCGCTAGACACAACACCTTCACTTCAACATGAGGATTGCTAGGAATGGCTTCTTTCAGAAGACTGTTTACTTGGAGCAACTGTAAGGTTCTGAGGATCTTAATCTGCAATTAAACATTCGTCAGACAGATGATGAAGTATTCATATACTAGTGCGAATATGCCAAAAGTTTGATCAGTGCATGTGAGTTACAGAGAAGTGAAGATGAAGCCACACCCATGAGAGTTAGACATGGTCTATCTTAGAAGATGAATCAGGAGACTATGTGAATGGTAATTGGTACGGTGGACTGATCAATTTGTCTGAAGATGTGTTGTACCAGCAAAACAGACATCTGTTATGTTCTTGCAAGCTGTGAGTGGTTCAGTGACAATCATAAAGTCTCACACATGCAACATAGGGTTGATGTTGACAAAAGGAGCCAGCAGAAACTTGAAGAGATCTTGCTCTCTGAATCACCGTGAACGATCTGGTGGTTGTTGCCTTCTGGGAACATAGCTGACCGTCTGCTACGCTCAGAAGCTTGCTAAGGTACCTCGTTCAATTGTTGAATATGAGGTTAATGCCTTGGGAACCTGTTTCAATCACCCGATGAGAATCAAACAATTGAGAACAGCGTACGGTACATTCTTAGACCTTGCATCAATTTTGTGTGATAATCGTTTGTTTGTTAATATTGTTGTAGATCATGTACTAAAATTAAAATTACAANTATACTAGTGCGAATATGCCAAAAGTTTGATCAGTGCATGTGAGTTACAGAGAAGTGAAGATGAAGCCACACCCATGAGAGTTAGACATGGTCTATCTTAGAAGATGAATCAGGAGACTATGTGAATGGTAATTGGTACGGTGGACTGATCAATTTGTCTGAAGATGTGTTGTACCAGCAAAACAGACATCTGTTATGTTCTTGCAAGCTGTGAGTGGTTCAGTGACAATCATAAAGTCTCACACATGCAACATAGGGTTGATGTTGACAAAAGGAGCCAGCAGAAACTTGAAGAGATCTTGCTCTCTGAATCACCGTGAACGATCTGGTGGTTGTTGCCTTCTGGGAACATAGCTGACCGTCTGCTACGCTCAGAAGCTTGCTAAGGTACCTCGTTCAATTGTTGAATATGAGGTTAATGCCTTGGGAACCTGTTTCAATCACCCGATGAGAATCAAACAATTGAGAACAGCGTACGGTACATTCTTAGACCTTGCATCAATTTTGTGTGATAATCGTTTGTTTGTTAATATTGTTGTAGATCATGTACTAAAATTAAAATTACAAGATCCTGAATATTAGTTTATTCATAGATTAGTTGTGGAGAAACTGATAGTAATAGAACATCAGAGTACTGATTTGCAAATTGCTGATTTGTTTACAAAACCATTGGACTTGGATCAACACATGATTATGGGAAAAGTCATTGGTGTTTGTGGGATCTAATATGTTATGTGAGTTGTGTTAATCAGATACATGGACATGCATCAGAACAGGCCATGGAATTCCTTGAATGTATAAAAGAGCAACACTCGATCTAAACGAAGAGTCAGTGGAAAACAGCTGCCTGTCATGCCAATTCATATGGGGAATCTCGTAAAACGTTGTCGTGAAGAAGGAGGTCAAAGAGCTGAGGAGAGGCATTATTATGCATTCCATTCAGAAAGAAGTACCAGTTGTTTGTAATTTAAAAAAAAAATAGAATTATGTGGCTGGTACGTCTGCAACAGAGTCCTGAAGAATAATAACAAGGGAATGCACAAATATCCGTGGTTGAGAAGTCAAGTGATATCGCTGATAGAAATCAGGAAGATTCAGCAGAAGATCGTTCATATCATCAAACTATGAAGATCATTCATGCATGTTGGATCTAAGCTCTAAGGTAGTGTATCATGAAAAGTCGAAAAAAAAAAAAAAAAATGATGACTTGATACACTCTTGTCAATGCACGCTCCAAAGGAAATTCCAGCTGCCTACTTCACGTTGATGATAAACCATGAGAATCAAAGGCATGCCAGAGCGAAAGGCATGCCAGAGCGAAAGACTAGCCACTGATCATAGAGCTGTTCTTTGAAGATTCACAAAAGGTTGTGGTAGTTTCTGGTGAAGTCCTAAGCAAATGGTTGGCACACATCACATAACAGATCTCAAGGTATGAAAGCCGCTTACTTTAAGAAGTAAAACTAATATACAAGTGCTCTTGATGGTCTATTGCTTTTCTGGTTCCCTCACTTCCTGTGATTAACTATATTTTGGATGTCTGAGGTTGTGTATAAAAGGCTTGAAAAGAAAAAATGTGCTGTAAAATCAATGTTTTGTAGTTAAATTCATATGATTGATTGTTGAAACACGAGGCTGATTGTAAATATTGTTGATAAGAAATGTTTGTATGTTTTTCAACAAGTGTGCACTGATGTGTGTGTTAAGTGTTTCAGGTTTAAGTTTCTTTGTTTCAGCCTATAGGAATGATCATGACACTCTAAGAGGTAAACTCCAGAAAGCAGCAATGGATCAAGGGTCTGACATCTCGAGTGATGGATTGATCAAAGAGCTGCGTGTTCATCTAATTATTTGGGTGAAAATAAGTGTCCCATGAGTACTGAAGGGTTGGAAGTAGCTGTTACTGAAACTCACAACCTGGTTCAAGTGGTGGAAGTGCTTCAGAGGATTATTGTTGAGTCATCGTGCGTCTGAGGACGATTCAAAATACTGATACTCAGTTTGTATCGATAAATGAGTATAGTGTCAGTTCCATAATACGAAGGAATGGAGCTACATGTACCGGAGACAGATGAGTGTTCATAGACAGAAGGCTGTCCTTGCAAGTGGTTGTTTGACTTTCATGACTGTCGGGTTGTTCAATTGAGTTCCATCTTTGATCAAAGTATTTGTTGCAAGGGACTGTTACCAGAAGATGGATTGTGCTAAGAAGCAATTGTCTATGTCCCACCAGCTGTTTGACATGTGCAGTATCGTCTGTATCACCTAGAAGACATCTTCTTGAGTTAAGAGAGAATCTGCAGAAGTGGGTTGATACTTCAGTGTCGTGAAGTCAACAAAAGAGTGACAGGAGATCATCTCAGCCTTGTTGACCTACAGGTGCATATGATTGTGATGAGACATGTTACCTGCAATGAAGACAGAGGTGTGATACTCTGTTGTTAGGATCGTGATACATCCATTGAAGAACGAACGTTTGTGGTTGGTTCCACTGATGATGTATGAAGATGTTTGAAGCTGCTGGGCTTCTGAAAAATGGTGTCTGAGATTAAGCCTTACTTATGTGATTTGTGGGCTAATCTGTCAACTGTCAAGGGTTTGATCAAGATAGTGATTGGTCTTGTAAGGAACTGTGCATTTGGAGGCTCACAAGACCGATCAACACTTTGTTTGATTATGGTGGAGTAAATGGCTAGGCAGGTATTAGACATGTGAGACTGATGATAGTTGAGTTAACAGATGATCATATGTTTGAATTCCCTACAGGTGACGAATTGGAGAAGTGATATGCGCTTAGCTCATCTGATTAGTGAAGCAGAAGTTTGAAAGCATAGATCTTGATACACAAGGTGCTGTTTTTTCCTGCAAAGCTTGTGTATGGTCACATCCACACTGTGATTCGACAAAAGTGTTGTCTGCTGTTCGAATTCTCGGCTACCAGTGTCTTATTGCCCAACATCCAGTTGTGGTTGCAAGGATTGTCAACATGCCTACAAACAAGAAGCTGTTTCAATAGGCGACTTGACTGATCATCAAAGTGCTTAAGGATGTGAAGCACTGTTAGCAGGTAAGTGATTCCCATAACTCAGTATATTGTTGTGATACATATGTCTGTTTTTGACTTAGTTGATCACTCAAACTGGGGGAGAATGATTCTGGTTTTGTGTTTTGTTCAACGCCTAATGATAAGGAGTTCTGTACTTATGGGGGAGAATTCTTGAAGCTACTTGGTTTAGCGGGAGAATCATTGTTTATGGGGGAGACTTAATTTATTAATTGGTTGATCTTAGGATGGTGGTGGTTATTGATCTTAGGTTGTTAATGATTGAGAATATGCCAATTGATTAAGTCTGGATTAGAGAATTATTAAGAACATGGTTTCCGCTGCAGCCCGCTGGGGTTTCTGATTGTTAGGTTCTTATGCATAATTCTGTTTGAACAAGCTGTTGGTTAATTTTGCTAGATAATGTCTGATGTTTTGTCTAGTTGTTGCTTGTTCTGTTTTTGGCTTGTGTTTGTTGGAGTGTCTTTTCAGGTTGAACCAGAGAGATGCTTGAGTATCAAACTCAGTCAAAAAGGGGGAGATTGTAAATGCAGATGCTGGTACAACTCGCTATGAGGAACAAGTCGTTGTGCCGAACAGAGCGTTGTGCCAATCAGGAAGCTGCATCAGATCACAGACGCCCGAGTTGCTGACATGGATGTGTGAGCTGACGTGGAAAGACGTGAGTGGATGTGATGATGCGTCAAGGAAGGCTGTTGACGTGGTCTTGAAGATAGAGACAAGATTGTACTTGGAGATATGGAAAATATTCTCTGCGATAAATAAGGAAAGGATAAGCTTGAGGAGCAAGCAGTTTCCGTTTGTCTGGAGATATGAAGAATATTCTCCGCAACAGTTAAGGAAAGGATAAGGCTGAGAAACAAGCAGTTTCCTTATCCCGTGATACTTGGAGATTCGCCTTCTAGGGTTTCTCAAATCGTGTATATATATTCTAGGAGTAGGCCACGAGCCAAGTTGAGCACTCTAGAATATTGATACAGTTGTAAACTTCGAAGCCACAAAAATAAGGCTTAGAAGGGGTGTTCCCAGTTCTCTGTGACGTTAATCAGGGTGGTGATTAAGTGCGCAGAGAATTGTTTTTTCTTTCTCTTAGATCTACTCTGGTGAGAGTTTAGATAGAAAAGAGAGAGGGTGAGTTTTAATCTCTCAGCTAAAAAGAGAGAGGGTGAGTTTATTCTCTTAGATCTACACAGGTGTGTGTTTAGATAGAAAAGAGAAGAGGGGTCAGATTCATTCTTAGTCGGGTTCAATCCTATTGGGTAGAATAGGTTGAGTAAGGGCCGTGACAAAATTGTATCCTTGTAAAAGATAAATTTTGTTAATAAGATTGAATAGAAAAGCGTTGGCTTGGCGCGTTCCAAGTGTGAATCAGTGTGTTGTGCTTCTCTATACCCTTTCACTGGAAGCTAGACTGATGGAAACCGCAAGAGTCGTCGCCGAAAAGTGTTTATGAATAGAGATGGCAAGTGGTAAATGAGGATGGAAGAGAAATGAACCTAACCACATCATGATGTGCTTTGTGAACCAATTCAAGCTTGTTCGTTCTTATTTTCCTACTTCTTATTAAACACATTTGCTCTGTTTTCGTATTGCCAATTTTGAAGGATGAAGACACAAAATGAAGTGCGCAAGAAGGCTGAAGCAGAAGTACTTTGCTGTTCAGATGAAGTTATTCTTTGCAATCCATGTGACATTATGGTTCATGAAGCTAATAAAATTTTCCAAAGAGTCGCCTTACAAAAAGATGCAGCCTCAGCCACCACAGCGTCTATGTGAATGTGATATCTCCGCCAGGTTCCATTCTGATTTCTCTTTTGACACTTGCTGAGTTCTTTAGCCGATGTCTCAACAAAACACATATGTATGCAGGAGAGAAAAGGGTATTTCTTCTGCTTATAGGACAGAGCATTACTGCGCAATGACTACGATGGAGCCATTCACACTTGTAATTCTAACCAAAGATTCTTACTGATGCGAGTGTCGGACGTCGCACGGTACGGACAGAATCGAGTGCTCTCGGGCCGAGTGAACTAGGAGCAACTTCTCTCGGACAAGGCGCGGTGGTTCGACTCCAGGGAGAAAACAAACGAAGGAAACCGAGTTTTGCATCAAACAAACGAGCGGTTCGAAAGTTCGCCTTCTGTTCACGTCGTGGTCGAGCGGCTACGGAGGCGGCACAGTACGGACGGTGAAGTTGTGGAACGGCTAGCAAACCAAGGATGGATTCGACTAGAGGAGGTGGAGACGATGATGGAACGACGACACGCGAGGGCTGGCTCGTCTAGCGATACGGTCAACTAGTCGACGGTGAACCCGGTTCGAGGTCGGCTAGGGTTTCTCGGTAGAACAATCCCGGATTGGTTCTAAGGAGATGAGTGAGACAAGAGTCAAAGATTCTCTCTTTGGAAAAGTTTTTATTTTATTTTCATTCAAGTCTGAAGGCTACAAGAAAATAAGAGAGGGTTTAAATAGAGCTAGGTTTAGAAGAGACTAGGGACACGCGGACTCGCAATGGTCCGCACATGTTGCCCTTGACGTGTTCTCTTTGAAATAGAACACGTCGCTCTTCTAAGTGATTCAAATACAACCACACACGTCACTCTACTTAACGTTACAAGGAGAAAGTTCTAGAGTTTGTTCAAAACGCAAAGCATAAGTAAAATAAAAGACACGTCTTCGGCCTTGGCGCGGGAAACGTCTTTGGCTTCGAACGTTTGCGCTAAAGCTCCTCGCCTCGTTAAAACCTCTTCCGGTAAACCTCGTGGGACAAACTCGGAGTGAGGAAAAAGAGTATGATTCCTTGCTTCTAGCAACTTGGTTGCCTTCATCCTTGGGTAAGGATGAAGGCCGTGCAAACGGTCTCTTCTCAAACTTGGAGTGAGGAAAAAGAGTATGATTCCTTGCTTCTAGCGACTTGGTTGCCTTCATCCTTGGGTAAGGATGAAGGCCGTGCGAACGGTCTCTTCTCGAACATTTTCGGTCTGGTCGCGGTCTTGGACGAACACTTGGATAAATAGGTTGATCTTCTGCCTGGTGGACTTGGAAGAGCTCTTAGACCTTGTCGTGGCTCCCGGAGAGATTTCTGGTACGTTGGCCTGCCGTTGTCCTGTAAGTGGTACAAGCGTCTCGGCCGCGTCCGGTGCGTCTCGGTCAGGTTCTAGTCCCGTGCTCACATCACTTACTTTCTCGGAGTCCAAGTTTCTGATCAGTCTTTAAGTAGGTACTGAAGACTCCGGATGCAGGACTTGCTATAGCTCTGAAACTTATCAGATTCACACAAAAGTTTCTAAGAATAGTGAGTATTCAGTGAGGAAACTGAAGCTGGAAACTCAGCTGAGATAGACAATTTTTCCTATTTTTATCATAAGTCCTTCGAGATCACACCCAATGAGCCATTGATGTCTAATATTAAAAAGTTATTAAGTCTACCAACATACATATGTATATATTTTTCCAAGAAAAAGTTGGTAAAGAACTCAAATCTTTTTGGTTAAGCTTAACAGACTTATCTCAGGAAATATATAAAACATGACTTTTTAAGTTTTAACCAATAAAACAACCAAAGCAAGGCTTATCACTTGTTTTGGGAATTGCATAGCTATGAATATTACTTAGGAAAATCATAGATTACTAGCTACTAGCTATTGTACTTCCCTTTTGCCTCACTCCAAGAAGTTCTTGGCAAGAACTATGAACCTTGTTGGATTTGAACCAAAGTTGGAACATAACTGACGACAAGTGAGCATCTAGATTCTGCATCATGATGATCTACTTGTATACATTTGTCCTCTCCCACTACGTGTAAGAAAACGTTAGAGATCCCATTTTCACCGCGACACACCAAAACTTTGTTCTCCTGGTCGACCAAGAAATTCATCCCAGTAACAAAGAAAAAATGCTTGTTGATATTAGCTACATCAATTGATAAGAACTTGCTCCATGACGCGGCTCCAGTACTCTCAATCTTAGTTGCAATCCATACATCTCTAATGGATGGCTGCATGGCCCGAGTAGCTAACATACAAAGTTTTTGATCTTCTCTAGTCACTGATAAAGCAAGTTTATGATAAGGAAGATTATCACCCGGAAGAGACACCCTTGCAAATCTCTCTGTTAAAAAATCAAAACCAAGTAAAAAAACCCCACTTGTAAAGTCTTTAGTACAAGCAAGCCAGTAAGTGTTCCCATCCACAGACATGCCGTGGTCCGCACTCGGTGGTATGAACCATTCCCCAGTGATCTTACCAACAACTCTCCACGAATTAGAGGTAAAGTCATATATTTCGTAGTCAAGTAATACTGGCCAAGTATGATTAAACTGATCCATCCTCAAGATTTTGTACTTGTTGCATGAGGATTTGCCGAAGGCAAAGATAGTGAGTCTCTTGAAGGACTTTCTTGGTTTGATCCACTTAACTTCGCGTAAACACGGATTCCAAACAACCAGTCTATTGTCTACGGTGGTACATAGCAATAAGCCGTCACAATGAAAGATGTTGCTTATATTAACTTCTTCTAACGAATCAGAAAGAGGATCGTTTAGGCTAAATTGAGTTGTTATCTTTACCTTGTTGTTGTGTGATAGATTCTAGATCTATCCGAACACCAAACGAATACTGAATACTCCTTTACTGAATTGAATGAAAGATAAAGAGTTACAGAGAGAGTGAACTCGATATCGGAACTAAGATTTGAAAGAGTAACTGAGATCTGTAAACAGCGATCAACATAGATCACTATCCAAGCACATCACTTGGGATCCTAAGCACATCGCTAAAGGAATTCTCATACAGATTCAACATGCCAAACAAATGAACTCTAACGACTCTATTAAAAAGGTTGAAGACGATCGTAACAGAAAAGTCTCTGAGTCAACCCAAGTCTTTGCTTCCTTCTTTAGTCAACTCATCCACACTTGCCACGTCACTCTTCTCTTTCGATAACTCCTGCTGACGTGGCTTCTTTCGATAATAAGATTGATGAATCGTATCAATACTTCCCTCCCGGAGACACAGCTTGTCCTCAAGCTGAAAAGAAGGAAACAACTGCACAAACTCACGAGAGAGCATCCAAGAATCTTCCTCTGCTGTGCGATCAAGCCAATGGATCAGAAACTCTCGCTGCCCCGTTGCATTGTAACGCACTGCCAGAACAGATTCGGGGTATAAGAACTCATCCTCCAAAAACTCCGGTGGATCCGTAGACTGCACTTCAATGTGATTCCCGACCACTGCCTTTAACTGAGAGACATGAAACACATCATGAATCTTAGCCCCTGTTGGAAGTTGAAGTCGATACGCCACTAGACCAATACGCTCAAGCACCTGGAAAGGACCAAAGAACTTCGCGGATAGTTTGTGACAGGGTCTACGAACCACTGTAAGTTGTCTGTACGGTTGTAATTTCAAATAAACCCAGTCCCCCACAGCAAACACCACATCTCTTCGGTGTTTATCAGCTTGACGTTTCATAATATCTTGAGCTCGTTGAAGATTTGCGCGAATCTTAGTCAATACCACATCTCTCTCGCGTAACTGCACTTCTAGCTCCCAATCAGCAGTTGATCCCAACTCAAAAGGCACCACTTGTGGAGGATCCCTTCCGTAAACCACATTGAAAGGAGTAGTTTTAATAGCCGAGTGGTAGGCAGTATTATAAGAATACTCTGCCCACGCCAAATACTTGCCCCAAGTTCGAGGCTGACCAGATGCGAAACACCGTAAATAAGTCTCCAAGCAACGGTTCAGGACCTCCGTCTGACCGTCTGTTTGAGGATGATACGCGGTGCTATACTTCAGCTTAGTCCCAGCCAATCGAAACAAATCCTTCCAAACCAACCCCAAGAACACTCTGTCACGATCAGAAACCATAGATTTTGGAAAACCATGTAACTTGACCACCTCAGAAGTGAACTTCAAGGCCACGTCCATTGCCTTAAATGGATGTTTGAGACCAATGAAATGCGCAGCTTTGCTCAAACGATCCACAACCACCAAAATTACGTTGATACCACAAGATGTCGGTAAGCCTTCAATGAAATCCAGTGATACATCCTCCCAAACAGCTTTTGGTATAGGTAAAGGTTGTAACAGACCCGCTGGAGCTAACGTTGAATACTTGTGAGTCTGGCACACAGCACATTCTGTTACATACTTCTGCACATCTGTATACATACCTTGCCAATGGAACTGAGCTTGAACGCGCTTCAACGTCTTTAATATGCCTGCATGACCTCCCACTTGACTGTCATGAAACTCACGTAAAAGCAATGGTAAAAATCGTGACTGCTTGGGTAAGACCAGTCGTTTTTTATACCATAATCTACCTTCCACCAAATGGTAATTGCCCAGACTATCCGGAGATGATGTTAACTGTATTATCATGCGTTTTATACTCTCATCATTATCAATCTCCTTGTATAAATCATGAAGTTGGATTGCTGACGGAACCACCAATGATAACAAGGACGTGGATATCGGATGAGCAATGCGTGAAAGTCCATCAGCTGCTTTGTTTTCCACCCCAGGTTTATACACAATATCCATATCATAACCCAACAACTTAGTCAACCACCTCTGATACTCCATATTCACTTCCTTCTGATCCAATAAAAACTTCAAACTTCTTTGATCAGTATGTACTTCAAATCTCCTGCCCAACAGATAGTGTTTCCACTTCAAAACTGCTAAAACAATAGCCATTAATTCTCGCTCATATGCAGGTTTGATCTGTTCTCTAGGGGTAAGAGCATGACTAAAGTAAGCCAGAGGCCTTTTGTCTTGAACCAACACTGCACCAACCCCAGTCCCTGACGCATCTGTCTCTAGCACAAAGGTTTTGTCAAAATCTGGTAATCCCAACACTGGTACTGAAGACATTGAAGTCTTAAGTTTATCAAATGCACCCTGCGCAGTGTCAGACCAAGCAAATTTGTCTTTCTTGAGTAAGTCAGTTAACGGTTTAGCAATCATACCATACCCTTGTACGAACTTCCTGTAATAGCCAGTAAGTCCCAGGAATCCGCGAAGCTGCTTAGTGTTCTGTGGTGTTGGCCAGCCAAGCATAGCTTCTGTCTTGACCGCATCTGTAGCCACCCCCTGCGAAGATATAATGTGTCCGAGATATTCAACCTTGTCTACTCCAAATAAACACTTCTTTTGGTTAGCAAACAATTGATTATCCAGCAACAGCTGTAGGACCAAAGACAAATGCTTCACATGATCAGATAATGACGGACTATAAATCAGTATGTCATCAAAGAAGACCACAACAAAACGCCTGAGATAAGGTTTAAACACTGAGTTCATCAATGCCTGAAAGGTAGCTGGGGCATTTGTGAGACCAAAAGGCATCACTAAAAATTCATAATGTCCCTCAAGTGTTCGAAAAGATGTCTTCTGAATGTCTTCTTCTCGCATACGTATTTGGTGATAGCCTGATCTTAGATCGATTTTTGAGAAAATCACTGAACCATGCAACTCATCCAACAGCTGATCTATTACTGGAATCGGAAACTTGTCAGGAACAGTAGCCCTATTCAAGGTTCTGTAATCCACACAGAACCTCCAGGAGGAATCCTTTTTGCGCACCAGCAATACCGGACTTGAAAAGGGGCTGTTACTAACACGAATGATTCCTGAAGTCAACATTTTATCCACCATCTTCTCCATTACTTCCTTTGTAGAGTGTGGGTAACGGTAAGGTCTTACAGAGATAGACTGTACCCCAGGTTTAAGTGTGATTGAGTGTTCCTTACCTCGTATTGGTGGTAAACAAGTAGGTATAGCAAACACTTTCTCGAACTTCTCTAGCAAAGAATTGATAAGGGGTGATACAACAACTTCCGTGGATAACTTCTTCCCTTTTGATAACTCCATCAAATGTTTATCAGTTAGCGCTTTGCGAGGAGGAGAGTCCAAAGTCTTCAACGATAACGGTTGTCCATGTAAAGAAGGATCACCATGTAATGTTACCAATTGTCCCTTATAAGTAAACTGCCACTCCTGCAACTTCCAATCAACTTCTGTTCTTCCCAGTGTTTCCAACCATTGAACTCCGAGAATAACATCCACACCACCCAAGTCTAAAGCAATGAAATCACTGTCAAATGCTACACCACCCAGTTGGAACTGTACTTGTTTACAAATCCCAGAACCTTGGACAGATACACCATTCCCTAACAATATATCCAAACCCGAAACTGTGTAAACCTTGAGTTTAGTACGGGCTGCCATTGTAGGGGTAATGAAATTATGTGAAGCCCCAGAATCAATCAATACTACTACCTTACTCTTCCCTATCTGTCCCCACAATTTTGTTGTCCTTGGAGAATGCAATCCGAGATAAGAGTTAAGAGATAAACATCTCACTTCTGGAGCTTGAATAATCTCCCCTATATCTTCAGGATGCCACTCCTCATCCATTACTTCCAGTTCCAAACCTTCGACCACCGTTAAAATTTGTAAAGCCTTAAGTGGACATACATGACCACGAGTGTAATTACCTTTACACTTAAAGCAAATCCCCTTGCTTCTCATAGCGTCTAATTCTTCTGCTGTGTGACGTTGTCTAGGGGGAAGAACTGGTCGTGTATTAACTGTGGTTTGAGCTCCTTGACCAGCTGCAGCTTGAACTATCAGAGGTTTATGAGTTGTATATTGTTGTGGAGTTCGGGTTACAAAAGGTCTGGAAGTGATGCTAGTCTTGTTATTCTTCTCACTAATTAACTGGCAAAAGGAACTTGATTCCATTCTTAAAACTGCAGCTTTCTGATAATCAATCCCTTTGGGCTCCTTCATCTTGATTACTTCTTTCATCTCCTGTTTCAAACCATTGTAGAATATCTTTTCCAAATGAGAGTCATCTAAACCAGGAACCTGAGCAGATAAGTCTTCAAATTCTGTTACATAAGCTGCTACTGTCCCAGTTTGTTTGATCGCAAACAAACGATTACCAGGATCCGCCTCAATGGATTCAGCAAACCGTAAAAAGAGTCTCTGTTTGAACTCATTCCATGAACAAAACTCTCTGCGATTCATCTCCCAGTTAAACCACTTTAATACATCTCCCTCAAGACTTAACGCAACCATATCAATTTTATCAAAGTCAGAGTAACGACCGACGCGAAAGAACCTCTCTACCTTGGATAACCACTCATAGACTTCGGATCCATCAAAAACAGGCATATCAATCTTCCGCAATAAGCTAGATCTATTCTCCAGTGGTAGATTCCGATCAACATTGACACACGGATAAGGATCAGAATTATACCGTACCTGTGGTGGTGGACTCAACGATTCTGATTGTTCCGGTCTTTTCCCCAGCTGGATTTCAACTCGCGCTAAGGTATTGAGTACGGATTGCATCGTCTCGTCTAACGATTGGATCTTATCATCATGCTCCACCTTCGATTGCACCAAACGGTGGTATCCACCGCGTAGGAATTGCATAAGGTTCTCCGTTGGATTATCCTGGAAGCTCGCCGACTCTATCGGCTCCGATCCACTCGTTTCCGCCATCGCAAACTAACAATCCAGTTACGCCGCACCAATGATAGATTCTAGATCTATCCGAACACCAAACGAATACTGAATACTCCTTTACTGAATTGAATGAAAGATAAAGAGTTACAGAGAGAGTGAACTCGATATCGGAACTAAGAATTGAAAGAGTAGCTGAGATCTGTAAACAGCGATCAACATAGATCACTATCCAAGCACATCACTTGGGATCCTAAGCACATCGCTAAAGGAATTCTCATACAGATTCAACATGCCAAACAAATGAACTCTAACGACTCTATTAAAAAGGTTGAAGACGATCGTAACAGAAAAGTCTCTGAGTCAACCCAAGTCTTTGCTTCCTTCTTTAGTCAACTCATCCACACTTGCCACGTCACTCTTCTCTTTCGATAACTCCTGCTGACGTGGCTTCTTTCGATAATAAGATTGATGAATCGTATCATTGTGATTATTATGAAGATCGACGCTCGCCAAATAAACCCTAGAAGCAATCAACATGATGATCAGAGAGTGCCTTGGTGCAGTAGTATAGTGTTTCTTAGCAAGGCTCGCATCGTTGATCAGAGCGTTTGATCTTTTACATGTAGAACGCAGTCCTACCAAAGATACCGCTGGAACCCTAGAGATTATCTCAACTACCAAGTCCTCGGGAAGATCCACTATGTTTGTTTTCTTCATCATCAATCTTCAAAAACTGACTGTTTGTTTGGTAACTTGCTTCCAAAGAAACTAGGGTTGCAAGAGAAGGGGATGAAAGTTATGAGACCTAAAATTTTCATGGCACCTAATTACTCTTTAATTATTAGTCCCGGTTGCTAATTTAATTATTAAAAGCGATTGTTAATTTAATTAGTTTGTGTAATTGTTAATTCCGTGGTCATCTCTAACCCTAAATTATAAAACCTAATGCTGAACAAATAAATATACTTTTTTAGTACTTTACAGTTTTCGATCATAATTACACTTCATTTTTCGTTGTGAAAATATATAATTGTGTGTGTGTTTTTTTCTCATATATTTCATTCACTTCCCCTTTCCCTAACCTAACCCAACCAGGGCATGCATCTTTTAAAAATTATAAGATTACAATAAAAACGAAAAAGATGCAACAAGCGAATATAATTAAAGATGCAACAAGCGAATATACAAGATTTCGAAACTCATGTGAACTGTGAAGTAATATTTAGTGGCGAAAACAATGTTGGGTGTGACAATGTCTTGACGTGTGAAAAAGGATGAGTCTTGATGACCAAACCTGCAAACCACTTCAGGGAAAGGACAATTAAAAAGTGAATTAATGTACAATCAGGATTGTGATGGACCGGCGAGCATTTTTCTGTGCAGTGATTGTGATATGGAGCCATTCACATTACTCGCAATTCTCACCAAAGATTATTTAGCTTCTGGAGTCCAAGTTTCTGATCTTTGATTGAAAACTTCGGATGTACTAAAACTTATCAGATTCACTCAAAAGTGTCTT
The DNA here is from genome assembly GCF_000633955.1 of Camelina sativa. Taxonomy (NCBI): domain Eukaryota; kingdom Viridiplantae; phylum Streptophyta; class Magnoliopsida; order Brassicales; family Brassicaceae; genus Camelina; species Camelina sativa. The sequence goes on from NC_025686.1 coordinate 9,836,171, forward strand.
TGAATAGTCAGTATTCCAGTGAGGAAATGATAAGACACATGAGAAGCAAGTAGAGGGAATAAGGAAGCAGAGGAAGTCAATGGTTGACTATGTCATGAGTTGGAAAATGAGAGCAAAGTCTCTAGACGTCGCAGAGGTTTTGCTGTTGCAGTCTTCAGAGTTATCAATTTAGAGAGCTCAGGACATCTCCACTCCAGCAACTCAAGAGAGTTAATCAAATATAAACTAATCATATATTTAATATTAAACTAATTAAAGTAACCCGCTTAGAACTTAAACAAAAACATCATTCCACTAGAAAACCCCAAAAAGTTGTTCAATCATTAAAATAATAATTTTTAAAACAATTATTTATTTATTATCAAATTTTAATAATCTAAAATGATAAAACAATTATTTCATTTATTTATATTGTATTACAAAAATATTTTACATACTTTCATTATAAACATATACTACAAANAAAAAAAAAAAAAAAAAAAAAAAAAACGCTTGAGAGGTGTGGCAATAGAGGACTGGAGCGTAACGTTTCCAATCTGACCAGGGTGGTTCATGATGATAAGCTGAGAGGTGAAGTTGGCTGCTCCCTTGGCAGGGTCATCCATCTACAAACAACATTAAGAGATATAACAGTTAGTGAGACTGAACACAACCAGAAACAAGCAATTAACACAAAACAAATTTTAAAAAGATTTGGTTACCTTGTTACAACAGCAGATCATCTGCTTGACACCAAGGGTGAAAGCAAGGAGAGCGTGCTTACGGGGTTGTAACTTAACAACGATTGTAACCCAACAACGATAGGTGTTTGTCGTCAATCTCATCTCTACAATCTTTCTAACCCAACAACATGAACAATATAAGACCTAGCAAAGTAACCAGCCAAACAAAGAAACTCAATCAAGTGGCATTAGAAAAATACATTCCCTTCACAAAAGAAACCACAACACATATAAATTGAAAAACACACTCAGATGTAGATAAGAACAAAACTCAAGAAGAGAACATTACAGCCATAGCATGTTCTGCTTACTGACCGGAAAGCATGTCTTAAGATGACCCATGGAGGAGCAAAGCTCGTGACAGCCTTAGCTGTTCTGCTTACTAGCTCTGAAAGATGCAGGAATCAAGAATCAAAACAAGTAACAATTATATAATTACCAATTTAACAGCAACTGAGAACACACAACTGTTTCGCACCTTCATCTTCTTAGGAGGCAAGCTCAAGCTAATGGCTCTTTCGAATAAAGATCTAATTACATCCACTTCTCCCAGCCGGATCTCCTGTACAAAGACAAACATGAGTTACAAGTTAGAAATGCTACAAAGATGGCAATGAAACATAAACTTTGACAGCATGTACCCTGCAAATCATCTCATCAAGAAAGCTGCATATAATTGCATATAATTGAGATATAAAGTGAAGAAGATATTTAGAGTTTGAAGTGAAACAAACCGGAGCCAAAGCAAATGAGCAGAGAGCAAGCAAACATAAATCAGCTATCAATTCAAAACATAACACAAGTAAACAGAACACAGCTCCATCTCTAGATATAAAAAAGACTTCTCTTTTTGGATTTCAAGCTTCCAAGCTTACAAATTTCTCCTAACTAAGAGTACCCTTTTGGATTCAAGCTTCCAAATTCCAAATTAAACAAAGCTAAAAACCTAAAGTAGCCAAATTGAGATGACTCACCGTTTTGCGAGGAGTATGAAGGCGAAGAAGAAGAAGAAGAGTCACCGAACCTCTGCTTCTCGAAGTAGTCGGTCTGACGGGAATTAACCAGGAGCTTCACCGTCTTCGTCGTTGGTTTCAAGTACACATCAACAAACATCAATTCGCCGTTGTTGTCGCGGTCGGAAATCCGAAAACAAATCGGTTTCACACAACGGATTCGATGTGAATTGGTTGAGTTTCCAGATTTTCAAACGAATCGTCTCTTCTATCGCCTTTCCGCTCGAGAGAGAAGAGAGAGAGAGTCGGGGGAAGAATGAAGAAGAAATGGGAAAAAAAAATCTTTTATATTTATGCATTTACCAATAGAAATACGCCACGTCGTGTTACTCAGGGAGTTGCTCAATTACTTCCCAAAGCAACGATACTCTCATTTTTGGACTCGAAAATGAATTTTTAATTGGGATTTTGGAACCCAATTGTGAGAGTACCCCAAAGAGTACTCATCATGCATGTATTGATGAGTACTGTGTAACAAAACTTTGGAGCACGGATTAATTCAGAAGAAGATCCAGCTAGTTCAGGGTGAAGACGATGCAGCCATGTTTGAGAGTTTGGCTGCTGGTATCTCAAAAAAAAATAGTATGCATACCAAGTGTTCACAAAAAATCAGAGAAGAAGAGAGGAGATGTTTGAAAGCTTGGAGGTTTAAATTCAAATATAACAACATTGTCAACAAGACAGAGATCAAACATCAGCTCTTTTTCTAGTGAAGATGTAGTGAAGATGGCAAGTCCTCATCAGTTTTTGTTTTCATGCTACAGTTGTTGGATTGGTGCAGAGGAGGAGAAGGTTTAACAGCCTTAAAAATGCAGAAGCAAGCTCCCATGCATGTCATTGGTGATGTCCAACTTGAGGATGATGCAGACATGCAGCCATTGCACCAGGCGGAGTGCATCAGCTTGTGGCTCTAGATGAAGCCGGATCACAGGCGCATGCTAAAATTTGATTCTGTTTTGGTAAGTTCAACTAGTGTTAATGTTGACTTTGGTGCATACCTAACTGTGGAATGTCATGTTACATCATGGGAAGACTGTTGATAAAGCACGAGAATATAGAGTGTGTTTGGTGGGTGCAATGGCTGCATATAGACGATATAGTGATACAGGAAATGGGATGTATGGCTTAAGTGAAAGAACGGGTCACACGTGGAGTCTAGTTATTGGTGGAAGTGAGGGAAAATATGTGGAGGGCTGCAATTGGAGCTAGCTGAAGTTGCTAAAGGCTTTAAGAGGGAGCTGTTCATCTTCTTCTTCTTCATGAAAAGAATCTGAAACTTAAAAAAACTTGTAAAACTCTAAAAATAGTTCTGTATTGCTAGATTTCTCTCATCTTGAGAGCTAGCTATGTCGATTCTGTGTTTTCTATGAACATTGGATCGATTGGTTACGGTTACGGTTCGTTGGTGAATTGATTTGTGTTGATTGTGAGATTTTTCTGTTACAAAGGTATCAGAGCTGAGACCTTCCTTGGCAACAATGGCGGAGGCTCGTTCGAAGGTTCAATTGACGGAAGCAACAAGAGCTGTGACGAAGGTGGAAGAAACTATGGTTTGCGACATGGCAGAATCGTTGGGGGTGCGAGTTAAGAAGATTCGCCGGAGAATTTCATGGGAAGAGTTTAACGAGAGATAGTTCAAAGGTCTTTGTATGTTTTGCGACGAATTGGAAACTCCAGATCACCATCTCCATCACAAGAACTCGGGACTTCTCATGCTCGACGGCGATGACGATCACTCCTCTTCTAACGACAAAACCGAATTCGATTCTGAAACAAGTGAAACAAATTCGCTGGATCATGGAGAATCGATTGAACAACTGATTCAATTGAACAACTGATTCACTTGATTTGAAAGAATGTGAAGAGAATATGGAGGCAGAGACTGATTCAATTCTTGAACCAATTTGTGTTCAGCATACGGATTTGGTTTTACAACATAAGGTTCCTATCTCTTCCTTGGAACATAGCCTTAAATTTTGTAAACCAACTTTGGATGTTAGTGAGGATTGCCAATATGTGATTGGGACACATCAAGCTCAGGCAACTTCTAATCTTGGAGATGTCAAGGTTAATGCCTGCCAAGTGTTTGATTCAATGTCACAAAGAAGAAAACTGTTGCAACTTTCGAGGAAAAAACTGCTTTCAAAGACTTGGAGGTTCAAGTTCAAAAAACTTGATGTTATGCACGAAGATGTCCAGCAAGTCTCACTGATTTTTCAACATAAGAGTGATACTGAAACAAGATATGATAAGGAGGAATATGAAGAGATGTTCAAGTGGCGAGGGCTGTAAGCGTGAGATGTTGGTTGCTTGATAAAATGCTTGAGATAAGAGATAGTAGTCCAGGACGTGAAGAACAAACTGTTTTTGGGAAGATTATAATGGTGAATGAGTGGCTAAACCAGACAGGATTTGTTCTTCAACGAGTAATGGGAAGCAAAAAGTGTAAGTTTTCTAAGAGGTGGTGGTTCAAGTATAAAGTTGTGGTAGAAGGACTGCTGCATGATTCAAGCAATGATGGTGCTGCAGAAGAGCCTCTCTTATGGCTGCAGAAGAACTCTAAGAAAATGCACATACCTTTAGAGCTTGAGAAAGAGAAGAAGAAACTGAAGTGTCCCAAATCTTGGAAATTTAAGTTTAAAAGCAAGGATTATGGCTGTGACTCGGACAAAGAGAAGTTGATGTTTCATCACCGTTTGGGATTCATTGGGCCGTGGAGATGGTTAACAAGGATTCAAGGATGTGAGCGATGTCATCTGTTTATTAAGCTTACATATGGGAAGATGGTGGTTCAGTATACAGATCATTTGCTTCAAATAATGATGCCATTGAGTGTGGTTATTGTCACGAGGGCAACTATTAAGCTGATAACTGCTGAGACATTGCTCTTTCCAAATGCACTGGTCATGTTAAGGAAGTTGACTCACACCGCAATCGTTCTGCAATGCACATATGATCAAATGCAAGGAGAGGTGGCATCACAATACGAACACAAGAATGGACAACTACGGGCAGTTTCTGGATATAGCAATGAATCACAATACCAAGAGTATTTGTGCTTGTTCTTGTTCTTGGCCAAAATCCTTGCATCACGACCAGAAGTTGTACATGTTTACCTGCTGCAAGGGGTGTTTTAGAACTGAAATTGCAGGAGGATATTTGTTCTGGAAGAAGACAGTGCACATGTTATTTCTTAGGAGTTGGCTGCTGTGAACAACCAACATGTGGGGAGGCTAAGCTGGGAGCATCTCACTTATTTGGTCAATGTTATCTAGTGGTACAGATGAACGTGGGAAAGGAGGTTCCTAGTGTTGATATCACTGCAGCAACCAAGCAGCTCAAGAGGTTTAAAATCAAGCACAAATGGCGATTTAAATTTTTGTCTTTGGTCGTCAAGCTGGAGTTCTATTTGGAACGTCTTGGTGTTAAAATGGAGTATACAATGGCAGTTCCCTTGCCAAATCGGTAGCCATTCTTTACAAAACCTTAAGGTCAAGGTTTCTTGAGAGGGGGAGATTTGATACAGGAAATGGGATGTATGGCTTAAGTGAAAGAACGGGTCACACGTGGAGTCTAGTTATTGGTGGAAGTGAGGGAAAATACGTGGAGGGCTGCAATTAGAGCTAGCTGAAGTTGCTAAAGGCTTTAAGAGGGAGCTGTTCATCTTCTTCTTCATCATGAAAAGAATCTGAAACTTGAAAAAACTTGTAAAACTCTAAAAATAGTTCTGTATTGCTAGGTTTCTCTCATCTTGAGAGCTAGCTATGTCGATTCTGTGTTTTCTATGAACATTGGATCGATTGGTTATGGTTACGGTTCGTTGGTGAATTGATTTGTGTTGATTGTGAGATTTTGCTGTTACATATAGAGAAGATCAGAAACTCTGTCTGTTAGTCTATATGCAGCCATTGCACCAATGGCACACTCTACCGAGGGCACATATATCATGAACCTAATTTGTCTTTAATCACCTAACGTATTAATATCACCCCCACCTAATTCTTGTTTCATCATTCAATGTGATTGTTAATTTAATTGTAACAAGGAAATATTTTGAAGAGTAGTTACAACAGTCGTGTCAAAATTACAATTTATTTCTTTCTTGTGAAAAATTATAAATTGTTTCTTCCTTTTGAGGACAGATACAAACACATTATGCATGTGTATGTGTGAGATTTGTGTGTTTTAAGACATTTCCACAAAATTATGTGTTGTTCTGAGATATTTTGTTTTTTTTTTTATACAAACAAACAATAGATTACAACATGTAGGAGGAGACTACTAGACTAGTGGAAACCACAAGAGTCATCGCCGAAAATGGATATTGACGACAGAAGGCGGCATGAAAAGTGTTTGTTGGATGGAGATGGCAAGTGGTAAATGAGGATGGAAGAGAAATGAACATATCTTCTTGCTTCTACCATCTGCACTTCCACACTCTGGTCCTGTGTTCACCATATTTAATAGACAATAATCAATCCTAACGTTAGATCGTTGTTCTGTTCGGTTCGTTTTTTTTTTCGTTATGTTAATATCTAAACAACTGAAACAACCAACCTGGTTTTATCTTGAATTTCAGCGTTTGCGGTTGCCTTCGAGATATAAACTTAATTGGATTGTCTGAGGATTGCCTATGCCTATCTGCTGCGGAAATTAACTGTAACCATATCCGAAATTATAAGTTAACCAGATGAAGTCAATCATGAAATGGAAGAGAGAATAAGGGGTTTATAACGGTTACCTTTTCATCGAACCGGAAGAGAGATTGGTCGAAATATGGGGAGGGACTCTGTGACTGACAACTGAAAGGCAAAGAGAGTAACATCTTCTTCACAAACTGTGTAGAAAAATTGATTAGATTCGTATCGGAAAAAATTTACTTACAAAAGGAGATTATATGAAGTACATATGTATTAACCTGAGAAAAACTGTTTGCTTTGTTCTTCATGTACTTTAGTTGTTCAAGAGCATGGACGCTGTTAGAATGCGATGTTACAAAGCTCATGAATGGTGTACTACTTGATACTGTAAAGTGATCACTGAATTGTTCAAATAACTGGTAAAGATCTTCTGCTGAGTTCTGCATAAATCAATGTACTAAGTTAAGTTCTAAGTAAATGCAATTTTATCACAAATTATTAACTGGCTAAAATCACATCCATCTACCTGATAAAATGCTACAATGTCAGTTGTCTCCATATTATAAACCGCGAAGAAAGCTGGATGATGATCAGCACTTCTTGTTACCTGAGTTATCCATCAACATCATAAATCTAATTAAACAAATTGTGAAATCTGAATAGGACAATATCAGTTCTACGTAATCCAGGACTTGTATTATACAGAGAGCTGCTTACCCCACCATCTACACTGCCAAATTTAATTAGCAAGTGTTGTCGATCCAAAAACTGAACCTGGGCATCAAGAATACCCAAAAGGTTAGTTTTTCTCTTCATCAAATGCAAAACACTTTGACAAAGATTCCAGTTGCAAGGGAACACATGATTGATTTTACCTTCCAAATAATCAAGTCGACATAGTCCTGGTAATGGAAATAGAACTTCTTCTTAAGACTTTGAACCCTCTGACAAACAAAAAAATCATATCTTTCGATTAATTCAATCCAAGATGTAGTTGACTAATATACAACATACATTGCAAACACGAAGAAAGATGGAAATCACAAAGAACTTATAAGATATTCAACTTAAGTTGTCACTGTCAATTGCATCAATCCTAAACCTTTAAACTTCCATGATTAGTTCAATCCAAGATGTAAATGACTGATATACAACATACATTGCAAACTACGAAAAGAGGTGGAAATCACAAAGAACTTATAAGATTAGCTGCATCAACTTAAGATGTCACTGCCAACTGCATCAATCCTAAACCTTAAACTTCCGTAACCCTCTTATATAATCTAACAACTACAGTAGTTTCCTACTCAGTATCTAAGAGAGGAAGCAGTAACAGATTCTCAGACACAATCATAATGCATAGCCAAGTTCAAGAACAACAAACCAGAACGTTATCAGATTCTTCATTCCAAATCTCTCTGAAGATGAAAGAAAGCAACCGTTGCTTGATACCACTAAGAAACGAATTCGAACCACTAGGTTGACTACTATGATGCTGCAACCCATTCTCCGCAGAATCATCTTCCTTATTCCCAACTAAACTCTGTTGTTTGCTCTTATCTTGACCCATCATCATTGCCTATATAACAAATCAAAACTTCACAAATCTCAAAACTTTTTGTATACTCCTTTCAAGACCACGAAAGATAACTGTAATCCTCACTTTACCTGAGAGCTAGAATTAAGAAAAAGCTCATCATCTTCACGACAAAAGTAACCAATAGCACGAGCATCAACAAGATGACCAGAATCCCTAATCTGAAGAAGATGAATCCTCTGATAACGCAACGAAAGAATCGCTAAAAGATCATCATATAGAAACACACCCATGTTATGAGCCAAATTGACGAAATCGTGATGAAACGCTCTCTCATCAAGAACCACACCATCATCTAATCTAAGAAGTATGAAAGTGATCTTATCAATCGAAGGAACACCAGGGACAGCGTCAGGGGAAGGAGCAGAGTCATGGATCTGAGCTGTGGAAGTAGCGAAAAGACCGAAACGACGAGTGTGGTGGTAGAGGAAGAAGTCTTTACAGATGAGTTCGTTAGCTGAAGCGAGATTGACTGAGTAGAGTTGAGTGAAGAAGCTATCGAATCTCGAAACACGGCGAGGTAGAGAAGGAGGTGCGGTGGTGGTGGTGGAATCGTCTTGTGTTGTGGAGTAAGTGAGCCAAGAAGGACGATAGACGATGAGTTCTTGGTGGTTACGAGAGAAGCTAATGAGGAAGAGACCGTCTTCGGTGAATTTGCGGAAACAGTGATCGGGTGATTCGACATCGTAGAGTGTTGAGTTTGGGACTAGGTTTTCGTAGAAGAGTCTTGACCGATTCACGGAAGCGCTTGGAGGTGGAGTTCGAATCTGACGTTCGAATACCCTAGCGGTGATGTTACCGCTTGTGAACATTTGTTTTTGCCCCCACAGGGCACACACAAAAAAAAAAAGGAAGCTTTTGTGAGTTTGTGTTGGTGTTCAGGTTCAGTGGTGAAAATGGAGGAGACGATGGCAGAGAGAGAGAGGTTGGTTTCTCAATCTGTTTTAGATTGGTAATGGGCCTGAGATTTCGGGCTTGAGACTGGCCCAACAGCTGCAATATTGGGTCATTGGTTTATTTGAGTCCGATCGATGGTAGACAGAGGTGGAAGGGCGATGAGAGAATACAAGAGCTTTGGTTGGTTCTTCCTGCAAATGCTATGTTTGCAAACGGTTGCGGTTGTTAACGTTTTAAACGATTTGGATGGGAGTCTATGAGAGCAAGGATCGAATCTAAAGATCAATATGTTTATTGGTGAAGCCTTCTGCCTTCTAAAGACAAGCTTTGTTACTACTCTCATGCATATGCCACTCAAGTTCCACATTAGTTGCCGATTTCACTTATTCAAAAAGGCAAGGGGGCCTATATATTAAGACTCACATATTGGACCATCATCATACTTGAACAAGGATTGAGTTCCAGGTTTGAGAGCTCAAACAGTTTAATCATATATAGAGTGACATTACCATATCGTGAAATCACAAAGAACACTGAAGAGAAAGTAGATCCAACTGTACAAGGCTGTGACACTAAAGCAACACATAAGCCAAATTATAACTTTAGGCTGGCTACACATACAATCAACAATGCTGCATATTTTTGCCTACTGGAATTGCACAAGGGAATGTAAAGAATCGATATCTCGTCTGCACAATTCAGATTCAGAATTTGTAGATCATGAACGAGTACACTCAATGCCTCGACATATAGCCAACCAAATACCAAACAGTGTCAAGCAAATCGCTGCATCAATAGCAAGAACAACTTGAACTAAACGCCGCCATTTCCATTCAAAGCTTTGAGAAACAGAACGTTCCCTACTCGACGATACACACTCCGTTCCTGCTACCGTCGAAGCATCGCTTCTGTTCGGTCTATCATTAGACTTCCTATGCTCTTCAAGCTCAATGCTTCTAACTGAAATCAAATGATCTTTCCCTTTCTTCTTCTCTTGCTTGCCAAACTTCCCCAAAAGCGGAGCTTTAGTCGAATTCGACGAACCTTCGCTCTGTTCACCAAGATTACTATTTTGAGTCTTCAAATCATTGTTAGCACTCTCAGCAACACGTTCAAGTGAAGCTATGAGTCTAGTAACGACAGGAACAAGCTGATGTTCAACATCATCAATAGAACCAATCATAGCAGTAAAGCTGCTTCCTCTACGATTCTTCCTCGCAGCTTTCTTGAACTCATCTCTCAAATGTTCAAGAAACTTAAGAACACTAGATCTCCTTAAAACCTCATCAACAATAGCGAAATACACAAACCCATCTCCTCCTATTAAGAAACCAAACCTCCTCTTCCCGATGGTTTCGAAGTACCAATTGTGAAAAGGCGGAGACTTTTCTAAGCACAAAGCAGCGAGACCTTCGTTACTATGGTCACCACCGTTGTAAGAGTAAAGAATCTGATTGTCTCTTGAGACACAACAGTAATGAACTGTGTTCTTGATTAAACCCATTTGGAAAAGGTTTTGTCTTTTTTTTTGTTTTTTGGTTTAAGCAATCAAGTTGAGACAGAAGAGGAAAGAAGAGAAGTCTGTGATTAGAGCAAAGAAGAAGAGAGAAATTGAGATGAAGAAGTCGAAGAGTAAGTCAAAGAGAAGAAGAAAGTACCAACAAAATCCTTCGGCGATGTATTCAAAATCGAGGATGAATTCTCTCATTCCTCTTCTCTAGGGTTCTTGGGTCATGTGTGTGTGTGTGTGTGTGTGTGAGCTTTGAGAGATGTGAGTCCTCCTATCTTTGTGAAGAAAAAGTCAGAACTCGACGACCAAACAAAAGGACGTGGTCCACAACCCTATTAAAAAAACTATTAATTTCTATGTATATATAAATATAATATAGCTCTGGACGTTTGGTGCTTCAGTTCCATTTGGTTCGGTTCTTGCGGTTCTTTGGTTCCAGCTACAGTTTATAGATATCGGTTTGGTTCCGGTTATTTTATTTTATCCGAGATATCAAAAAAGAACCAAACTACCTAAAATACCCGAACAAAACTGACAAAAATGTATTGGTCAGAGTTGGACAACTAAGCTTGTAGAGGATTTGCCAAACATTTTCGATTATATTCGAGTACACAATACACCGGATAAAATACCCAAATCGAAAAAACTAAACCAAAATAAAACCGAAATTTTTGTTTATTGAACTGAATTTATAGATAATTTTTTAATTTTGTTAGAATTTTGGGTTATTCTATCTAATATGTTGTTGATCGACAAACACCACAAATATATTAGCAATTATCATTTCAGCATACCTCACGGCAACAACAAATCATACGGTGAACATCATCTCACAACTGTCAAATTATTTAAGTTTGAAAGAGTTATTATAGATTATCTTTAGTTCAATTTGGTTTTGTAGACTCCTATCATATAAGAAGTGAGTAGATTTGTAGATGGTATAAAAGACGAATGTAGGAAACTGATTAGTTTATTTGGCTATATCTAGCTCACTGCCAAATTTGAAGTTTAAAGGCAAACAATTGTTTTTTTTTTTTCTTGCAAACTTACATAATCTTCTTTAATTGTTTTTTTTGAATAAAATCTTTTTTAATTATTTCCGTCTAAAAACACTAATATACACTACAAAATAAATTTTGGGCTCTTAAGTGCATTACAAAACAATCTTCCTTTATTGTTTTTTTTTTGTCAAAAAAAAGNTATCTACACTGATCCGTCGTCGTTGAGCTTCTCGTGCTTTTTTAGTTTGAAGGAGAAAGATGATGACGCTTAAACTCAGAGGCTCGAGCCCTAGTAAATATGTAACTGGGCTAGGCCCATTAAGGTCAATATCCGATTCCATGTAGATTCCGATTCCGATTGATTTTCTTCCACTAGGTTTTGATCTTTTTTTTTGTGCAAATTTGATTGATTTCTCCGTCAATATGATCTCGGTGGTTTATTTTAATTTATGTAAATTCAAATTTTATATCAATTTTTCTAAGTGGTGTAAAGTGTAAACTAATACAAATTTGTGTCAATTTGATTGAAATGATGCTAAACAAATTAATTAACACATCATTTGTTATATTTGATGTTAAATTATTTATTGTGTCATTTGCTAATAAATAATTTCAACGAGTCTCATTTATATTTTTGATGTTATCCTACTATATTAATTGAGAAGTACAAAATTAAAAATAACCTTAAAAAGTGTAAAAAATTACATATAATTGCCATTAGAAATTGTTAAATAAAGGCTAAAACTGGTGAGACTATAAAAGATAATTAGTAATTATTAAAAATTAAAAATCCTACTATATTAATTAACCAAAATTGCGGGGTTACATAGATAATCAATTCATTTAATTTAAATACATAAACCAAAAAATCTAAACCAAAAAAATATTCCCTTAACAAAATCTTTATCCTCTTAACAAAAAAATATCAAGCCATGAATTCTTAAAAAGCTAAGTTCTTTCAAACGTGTCTATAATCAAAGGTTTAAACTATTTATTCATTGTTACAGCCTCAGTTTTTTTTTATGTCATTTTTTCAATGAGCATATTAAAAATTGAAAAAATTGCTAAGATTCTAAACCAACAATTAAATCATTATAAATAATTTAATTAATAAACTATTTTTGCAATTTTTTTTAAAATAAAATATTCAGCCCGCGGTCTACCGCGGGTTACTACCTAGTATTATATTAATCACAAAGATCATCGTACAAAATGTTCACAATCCCAAATATGTAACAAGACTCCCAAAACCATCACTTTTAAATTTTAATTAAGATTAATGATTCCTAAAATCTACACACTTATGTTTACTTTACTTTGAGTGGGCTAAGATCACTTTTAAATTTTAATTAAGATTAATGATTCCTAAAATCTACACACTTATGTTTACTTTACTTTGAGTGGGCTAAGAGATGAAACATCTAGAGCAATTTCATCATCAAAGTGAATGATATGAATCATAACAAAAAAATATAAATTTCAAATATAGTACTTATATTGTGAAATTTATTCCACATTAGATTTTGCGGCAATCAATACCCAAGTCGAAGTGCACTCATCAGTCATCAGAAAATCAGAAGACTATATATATTTTTTTTTTATGTCCAAAAGATTAAACTAATCATCTAGATTAGAAATTTTAGTTATCGAACCTTAGCTTTAACCAAAAAAAACTAGAATAGAACATAGCTTTGAATTCATCGTGCATAATATATTTTAAAACAGCTACAAAATCATATTACTTAATTATGGAAATTAGAAACTAATCACAAAATTCTCATTCCTACGCATGGCCATTCACCTAATTTGTTTTGTTGTATAAAAACCAGTCACCTAGTGAATCTGTATAATGAGGAAATAGTGAATTAACAATTGAAAAATTTTCAGGCTTTGAAAATTTGAAATATACAAAATGCACTTGTTCAAAAAATTATAGATATGAAACGTGTAATAAAGACATCATTTTAGGTGATACAGATTGAGAAGAAATGACTATCGTACAATGAACCTGAGGAGGAAGAGCTAGTCATCAAGAACATGTGACACTCGATTCCTTCTTTAACGTCTTTATTATTTTTTTTTTTTGGGCAAAACTTTAACGTCTATAATTCCTAAATTTAATGCCCAATTTTCATCTTTAACTTTCTGTTACATCTCTACTTTTCATATAAAATTATTTTAAATTGTTGCGTAGTCTCATACTCGAAATGTTCATATAAATATTTTAACTGACGTGTGTATATCTAGTTTTTTGGACAACCAATATATGATCAAATGTACTGTTTTCACAATTTTGTCCAGTGTAAAATAAATAGGATTGCCATATTTTCGCCCAATAGTCAATTTTAGTAAATGGTGTTTGGTAATTTGATTCAAAGCAATAGTCAAGGATTTTCAAACATTATTTTTTTATTAATCAAAAGAGAGAGACAGAGAGTAAATTTATTAACTTTATGCTAAACATGTAACATTGTAAACTTTAAAGGTATGTTTTGTTAATCCTAACTCTTCGCAAATCAAAAATTCATTTTTTCCGAAAAACTCGAAACGACAAAGATTCGGTACGTTTCTTAAATTTTGGAGAGAAAAGACTTCTTCCTCGGATCTTGGGTGTCACATTCATTTATTATTTGATTCAAAGCAATAGTCAAGGATTTTCAAACTTTAATTTTCTACTAACTAAAAGAGAGAGTAAATTTATTAACTTTATGTTAAACACATGTAAATTTTAAGTATTTTTTGTTAACCCTAACTCTCCGCAAATCTAAAATTCGCTTTTCCGAAAAGCTCGAAACGACAAAAATTCGGTACGCTTTTTAAATTTTGGAGCAAAACGGCTTCTTCCTCGGATCTTGGGTATCACATTCGTTTATAATTATATATATAAACACTAGTTAAGATATTATCGAAAATGGTAATTCTTGTTTTTTAAATAATTTATGTATTTTCTATATATCAAATTTAAACATAATAATTTAGGATTTCAAAATAATCTACCAGTCATAATGAACACACCAGAATATATTCTATTAAAGATTTTAACCTATAGTCCTATAGAAGTACAAAAAATGATTCAACTTGCAATATATACTAAATATTTGTTGTAATACATTAATTCCTAAAATTGAAACACAAATTTATTGTAATAGTGTAATACATTAATCATTTGGAATCTTGAATAATCCATAAACCATCTAGAAGGATCTAACTCCAGTTTTGTAAAAAGATAGTACAGATGACGTCTTAAAACAAGAAACATCAAGCAAGTTTTGGCAACCAAAAAGAAAAGTGAAAAGCTACTATATTTTATTCTTCAAGTAATATAATGGGATCTTCTCACTTCTCACCTCTATCTCATTATCACACATCACCTTCTCTTTTACTCTCTCTTATCCAACTCTTTTCAATTCCTCAGTCATCTCAAATGGCGCAACTCTCTTCCTCGGTGAATCCAATGCCCATGCTGAAAGATGAGCTCGACATCGTGATCCCAACAATCCGTAACCTGGACTTCTGTGGAGGCCATTCTTTGAGCAATACCATCTGATCATCATTCAGGATGGTCATCCTTTACAGACCATAAAGGTTCCAAAAGGGTTCGACTATGAGCTGTACAACAGGAACGATATCAATCGTATCTTGGGTCAGAAGGCATCTTGCATTTCCTTCAAGGACTCTGCTTGCCGCTGCTTCGGTTACCTGGTCTCCAAGAAGAAGTATATCTATACCATTGATGATGATTGCTTCGTAAGTAGCTTTCTCTCTCTCCCTCTATCTATCACATGTTTGAGTAGCATCATGCCATTATCGGTTTACTTTCAAACTAGATAAAAGGTTTTGTTAGTAAATTAGGGTTTTTTTTTCGGGGCAATGTTGCAGGTTGCAAACGATCCATCGGGGAATGATATCAATGTGATTGAGCAACATGTGATGAACCTCTTAACTCCATCAACCCCACACTTCTTCAACACACTTTATGATCCATACGCAAGTGGTGCCGACTTTGTTCGTGGATACCCTTTTAGTATGCGCGAAGGTGCTTTAACTGTGGTCTCCCATGGCCTTTGGCTCAACATGCCTGACTATGATGCTCCCACTCAGCTTGTGAAGCCACTTGAGAGGAATTCCAGGTAAATAGACAACTAATTTGCTTTTCTTCCCTTTTCTATGAACGTAAACATCACTAAGTTACTCTTTTTTTTGGTCTATGCAGGTACGTTGATGCTGTTATGACCATCCCCAAAGGAACTCTTTTCCCCATGTGTGGTATGAACCTCGCTTTTGACCGTGAGCTCATTGGCCCGGCTATGTACTTTGGACTTATGGGACATGGGCAACCAATTGGAGGTTATGACGACATGTGGGCTGGTTGGTGTGTCAAGGTACGTAGGTGAATTCTACTTAATTTATCATATTTGGCTCTCATAAAATTTTTGCTTTAATGAAAAGAAGTTATATATAGTCTCTTGTGCATTGGTTACTTTTTCATCTTAATACATTCGTCTACGAATCTAATCTAAACTTTGTAAATGAAGAGATGCATTTATATATTTCGTACAATCTATTCTAATGTTTTGGACAATGGACATGTAGGTGATATGTGACCATATGGGGTGGGGAGTGAAGACGGGTCTGCCTTACGTATGGCACAGCAAAGCCAGCTGCAACCGATTCGAGAATCTGGAGAGGGAATACAATGGAATATTCTGGCAGGAAGAGGCGATACCTTTCTTTCAATCAGTTGCTCTACCCAATGAATGCACTTCGGTGCAGCAATGCTACCTCGAGCTGGCTAAGCAAGTGAAGGAGACACTTGGAAAGGTGGATCCTTACTTCATCAAGCTTGCAGATGGAATGGTCACTTGGACTGAAACTTGGGAAGAGCTCAACACTCCAATTGCAACCGAAAACTGAAGCACTAAACGAGGGCGTGGTAAGTAAAAGAGAAGACGTGAATGTTAAAAGAAAAACCCAAAGTACAAGTAAAACTGAAGCACTAAGGTTGATCACATGTGTAACCCTCTATATGCTTCTCTTAATAATAATGTTAAAGAAAAATGGTGTAATATGTTCTTAAGTTATGTGTGTTGCCTTTACCGGCTTATAGGTATGCTATAAATAATGATGTAAACATGATGATGTAATGTAATGCAAAATTATAACTATATATTTTTTCTTCTTTTTACATATATTTCAATTTACTTATTTAGAGACAATTAACTAATTGTGATAAATATTTCTTAAATTGCATGCCTTATTTGTAAACAACAAAGATGCATGCTCAAACATATTTCAAATAAATATTTATAAATAATGCAAACAAAGAACTTGACTAGTGTATATCTGTAGAACGACTGATGAATAATGAAAAGAAAAAGAAAAAAAACTCGATAAAGTTCCATATAGCTAAGTGAGTTTGTTTAGTGGTTTTCGTAACTCGTAAGTAGCACGTACAGAGTCCGACACAACCCAAAACCAGCACTCTAAGCAGTCCATAAAACAACTATGAAGTTAAGTTTGTTGAGATAACCCCACATCAACTCCTTTCATGAGACACGAATGATAACTGACTTTTAATAAGTTGTGACACGAATTTTTCCAAACTTACCCAACTTTTATTATTATAAATTAATCATGCATTTATATCACTCATAGCTAGCAATGTAACAAGTCACAATGCAAGAGAGAGAGCAAAAATTTCTTAAATCCTAACCAGAACATCATCATGAGATAAAGCTTTTGTTTTTGCTTTTTAACCAAGTCTGCGATTCCAACAACCATCCGATGTCGTCCCTACGCTGTTTCGTTCATTCTCTTCTGTGTCCTTAGAGATAACCTCTTGATTATCTCCGTTACCTTCTTGGCCATCATTGATCTGAATTATTGCTTCGGTTGTTGATGACTGGGACTCTGGTTGAGCAGAAGCTCCTCCTCCATTAGAGTTTTCCATGGAAGAGACAACCTCTGGGCCTTGAGGGGACGGCTTCTGGATAAGAGAGAGACGACAAAGAGGGCAAGTTGTATGTGATGTGAGCCATACATCAATACATTCCATGTGAAAAGTGTGCCCACATGATGGCATTTGTTGGAGCTTCTCATTTGCTTGGTAGTCCCCAAGACACACTGAACATCTGTTTTCAAGTCAAAGTCAATCAAACCAGGTGATTTTTAATCATACTTTCTTATGTTTTGGCTCTTCAGCAAAGAAAGAAAACAAACAAATACAAAAGCAGCTACACATGTTATGAGGCCAATAATTATCTAAGAATAAAAGATTCTTTCAAATCACACAAGCACATTCTCCAGAGAAGTTATACAAACCACAACTTATATGACTTTTATAAATCACTTAATCATGAGAAACCCAAAATTGCACCAATTGTAACGGTTTCAATGCAAACTTATACACAAGAAACATTATCCACTTACCAATCACATCAAACATTAATTGGAAAAATCAAAATTATTACGCAAAGCAAAATTGTCATTTCTCTTTCTTATTTCCATCTCTCACTTAATTAGGTTTTAAGTCATACTCACGCAACATTATTTTAAGCTTTTCAATCACCAAAAAGTTACATTTATGAGATATAAGCCTTAAAAAAGATCTGAATCAAGAAAATACGACACTCACTGTGAATCTTTGACAGAGAAGCTCTCCTTGTAGATAACAATGGGAAGCATCTCTCTCACATCTTTGCTCAGTCCTGATTCAGCCTGCAGTTCACATATATTTGAAACAACAAACAAATCAATACAGAACCAAACCCCATCAAAATGATTCAAGAACCACAAAATCTTTCAGAGTCATACAGTTGAGAGATTGTTGTTGGGGGGAACGAGGGCACCACCACGCATTCCAAGAGAAGACCAATCCACATTGGCGGCGCTGTTACGACGGAGGTAAACGATGTAAAGCACGAAGAGGACGATGACTGTGAAACAAATGGGAATAGAGAAGATAAAAGCTTGGTACGCTTTCATTTTCTCAGTTCCGTTCGAGTTCGATGGTATGTAAGTTCCTTGAATTGGGTTTGGGTTTGGGTCGCTGTATGACATCGCCAACACTGTTTTGTTCCACACACCAAGACAAAAAAAAAAAAGGACAAGACTTATTTCACTTTCTGTCTTTGGGTTTGGTTCATTTCTGAGGGGGAATCAATGGTGGTGATAAGATGAGAAAGAGAGAGGTGGGGAGAAGTATTCAGGTGTTGTTATTTGTAAAAGACAACTATATGTGTTGCCTATTTATTTATTTTGAGAGAACATGTCACAACAAAATATAATTATAATATTTATCTAGTAAAATTACATATTAGGATAGGTACAAAATATGAGATATATGTCCATAAACGTATTAGGAAATATATTCTTAAATTTGAATAATTAAAAGTGGTGATTAATGTTGATTTTTTCTAGAGAAACAAGTTTAACATGTGTAGAAATATTGAAACCGTTTTAGGTTGTTGAAAATTTGAGTCATACTCATATTTAAGTAGATTTTTTTTTTTTTTTTTTAATTCACCAATTACAACTCACACGAGTATTGGACTCTGCTGAAGAACAATTGACACATGTTCGGTTGTTTTTGTTTTAAGCTTTTTGAAAACTAGTAATATTTTATTTTCTTTGACTATATATGATGCTAATTATTTTCTTTGCTAATTAAAGGTTTTTTTTGATGATTTAGCTGGAAATAGCTAAGATATTTGTAAAGAAATAATAATTTTATAGAAACTTCCCTTTTTCTTAAAATAGAAAAATAATACTTTGTCTATTTTTGTCTTCCAAATAAAATATCAGATAATTATATATTTTTAAAAATTTCAAACAATTTAAAATTTTCAAACAATTTTTTATTTCTAGTCTTTGCTTTCAAAAACATGTGTTATATAAGCTTTAAACCTGAGTGATAAATCGATGTTACTAATATAAATACATATTTAGACTTTATGTTCTCTTGGTAATTCTAACATACTAATTTTATTACATTTAAAAATAAATATTTTATTAGATATCAAATGGTTAATGGTGCTACAATATATACAATATACATATCAAATTTTATCATTTAAGATAAGAATTGACAAAATTCAATATAAAAAAGCTCAAACAAAAAAAAATCAAAAAAAAAAAAAACTTCCGGATTAGTTTTAGGTTACTGATCGATGCTCCAAGTTTTTCTTGTCGTGACTTACTTATATAAATAGTAATACAAACATCTCAAATATAATATCTAGACGTGAATTTCTACATAAATAACGAGAAATAATTACGCTATTAGCTGCAAAAATGCATGATATATTTCACCACTTCCAACGTTATGCTAATCTGGATATTCGAGTTCATTTAAAAATAAAATCACTTATTAGTTTTAGTTATTTAACGTTGTTCCAAATTTGTTATTATCGTAACTTACTTTATATAAATAATAATTTATCCATCTCAAATATAACGTTTGGACGTGACTTTTCGAGTAGATTTCCAAAAATAATTGCATTACTAGTTGTTAAAAATGCATCATTACTTGTTAAATATTTTAACATTTTCCAACGAACACGTGTTTCATATAACCCAAATCTATTTTATGCTAATTTGGCATATATCCAAGTCCCGTTAAAAATGAAAACATTTATTAGTTTTAGGTTAGTGATCGGTGTTTTAATTTTCTTCTTATCATGACTCATTTTATAGAAATAATAATTTATGACGTTAAAACTCGAGAAATAATTACGCTATTAATTGCAAAGTTTACATCATTAATTGATAAATTATTTTACCATTTCCAACAAACACGTGGTTTATATAACTCAAATCTCTTATTATGCTAATGTGGTTAATCCATGCCCATTTAAAAATGAAAAATTATTAGTTTTAGGTTAGTGATTGATTCCAAATTTTTTCTTGTCGTGACTTAGTTTATATAAATAATAATTCAAACATCTCAAATATATTGTCTGAGCGTGAATATCGGCGTAAATCCCGAAATAAGTAATTTTTCGTTATTTAAATTTTTACTAGTTAAATATTTTACTATTCCCAATGAACACATGCTTTAGATAACCTAAATCCATTGTTATGCTAATTTGGCATATATCCAAGTCCAGTTTAAAATGAAAACACTTATTAGTTTTAGGTTAGTGATCGATGCTTCAAAAATTTTTTTATCGTGACTCATTTTGTATAAATAATAATTAAAATATATAAAATGTAACGTCTGAGTGTGAGTTTCAGAGTAAATCTTGAAAAACAATTACACTATTAACTGCAAAATTTTCATCAGTGATTGATAATTATTTTACCATTTCCAACAAACATGTGCTTTATATAACTCAAATCCATTGTTATGCTAATTTAGCATATCCATGCCCATTTTAAAATGAAAAATTATTAGTTTTAGGTTAGCGATTGATTCCAAATTTTTTCTTGTCGTGAATTAATTTATATAAATAATAATTTAAACATCTCAAATATAAAGTCCGAGCGCGTATTTCGGCGTAAATCCTGAAATAAGTAATTTTTCGTCATTTGAATTATTACTTGTTAAATATTTTACCATTTTCAACTAACACATGCTTTATATAATTCAAATCCATTGTTATGCTCATTTGGCATATATCCAAGTCCAGTTTAAAATGAAAACACTTATTAGTTTTAGGTTAGTGATCGATGCTTCAAAATTTTTCTTATCGCGACTCATTTTATATAACTAATAATTTGAATATCTAAATTATAACGTCCGAGTGTGAGGTTCAAAGTAAATTTCGTTAAATAATTACGCTATTAACTGCAAAATTTGCTTCATTAATTGATAATTATTTTATCATTTCCAACTACAAGTGCTTGATATAACTCAAATCCATTGTTATGCAATTTGGCATATACATGCCTATTTTAAAATGAAAAATTATTAGTTTTAAGTTAGTGACCCATATTTTGTTGCGACTCATTTTATATAAATAATAATTTAAATATCTAAAATATAACGTCCGAGTGTAACTTTCAGAGTAAATCTCCAGAAATAATTATGCTATTAGCTGCAAAATCTGCATCATTATTTGATAATTATTTTACCATTTCCAACAAACAAGTGCTTTATATAACTCGAATCCATTGTTATGCTAATTTGACATATCCATACCCATTTTAAAATAAAAAGTTATTAGTTTTAGGTTAGTGATTGATTCTAAATTATTTCTCGTCATGACTTAATTTATATAAATAATAATTCAAACATCTCAAATATAACGGCGTGCATAAAATTTGGCGTGAATCCCGAAATAGTTAATTTCTGTTATTTGAATTATTACTTGTTAATATTTAACCATTTCGAACGAACATGTGCTATACATAATCCAAATCTATGTTATACTAATTTGGAATATCCAGGTGACTTTGCATGCTAGCTACTTTTGTAAAACCATTAACTTTGTTAGTTTTGCGAGGGTTGTTGACTATGATATAGTCTTGTACAAGCTTGTTGATGTGTGTAGCATAGCATGATGCGTAAATGAGTGAATGAAACAAAAAAAATGGTACCTAATTAACGTTTACTCTCTTTCTAATCTCTGAAAACAACCATATATATAATTTATTAGATGTATATAAATATACAAGACCACAATAATTCATAAAGGCTGATGTGAGCCAGACTAGGATGAACCGCATTGCATTTGGTGTTTACTGTTTAGTATGATAATGCCACCAACATCTCAAGAAAAGCCATACGTAGAACTCATCCGAAGTTATAATACTTTAATGACAATATGATTCATTCTATAAACAAAAAATATAGAGAATATTCAGATATGGATGATGAACACATCAGCTTTGATCACTCCCACGGACGCGGAGATTCGCAGATTTGCCTTCTCGCTCTGCTTTTTAGTTTTGTCAACGCTTCCCTGTACCTTGTTGGTACGAACGAAGAGACACTTTATTTCAGATTCTCTTTTTGACATCGTCATTGTCAACTTCTAAAGTCAATGGTTTTTTGTTATAAGTTAAGTTCTCTCTCCAAATTGATAATAATATATCCAAGAGACCAAGATAGAAAACGTTCTCTAGAGGATCATATTAACCTCAAAGTTAGATACTTTTTTTTCCCATCACAATAATGAGGCCAATTGCAGAGAAACTCAAAGTGGCATTTCGTTTTTTTTTTTTTTCATTTTAAATTTGGTTTGGATTCGGTTAGAATTGATATTAGTTTGGTTCGGTTTCAATTTGAGAATACTAAACCAACTTCATTGTTACTTATTTAGTAGTTGATATAAACCAATCTTTCAGATATCAATTTAGGATAAATTGGACAAGAAATGAATCGTCCACACTCATTCCTAAATTCTTTAGTTTAGCCGCAAGGTTGGTCATTTCAATGCAATGTTCATGCATAGACCTTGTCCCATCATACTTAATGGTTGTAAGATCTGCCATAAGTTTCCCTGCAAGGGATTTGTCTGCAGTCTTAAACCGTTCTTCTATAGCTGCTAGATAATCTATAGCTTTATCTGCATCTGGAAGGGAAGTTTTGATATTGCTAGCTATGGTCATTTTTAAAAACATCATGCTTAATCTGTTCGCTTTCTCCCAAGCTTTATGGAGAGCCTTTTCTTCCTCAGTACTAATTATAGTTAAGGGATCTGGCTCTTCTTCACGAAGTGCCAAATCCATATCTAGTACTCCTAATGTGAACTCAACTTTCTCTTTCCATTCTGAGAAGTTGGTTCCAGTGAGGATCGGAACAGTAGAGACCATAGATGGCAAATTAGCAGGAAATGATGCTGCGATTTAGAGATATAACAAGCTTTAATTGAGGTTCAAAATTTAAACAACACATTAACAAAAATTATTGAATGCATATGACTTCAAATTATAATGCTCCTGTGGGTAGTCATTATAATATATCCTAATGTCATAGCTTTCAGAAAATTTTTCTTTAATGATGTATCAGATTAATTAAGCTATCTGTGGATATACTTAATTAACTCATGTACAAACATTCTAATAAATTATTGATCATGTTTTATGTCAATAGCCTACCTGTGGGTAGCTAATTAATACATAAACATATCAAAATTTAAATATTTTGGTTTTCTATGTGCATATCATTATATGATAAAAACCATTATGGTTATATCAATTTCTTAATTATGCACATTAAGATAAACCAATCTTTTATACTTATATATATATATATATATATTAATTTAAACATATATTGTAACTTGAAACTTAAATCATACAAAATTCAAGTGTACAAACATCATAACTTAAAGCCTTAATTTTCAGTTCATTAAACCATAAATCTATTATTCTTAATGGATTAATTAGATGTTCATAACCATAAGCTCTGATACCACATGTTAAACATACTTTTAACATGAACCCCAAGATCTTAAACATCTATATTAATCACATAATAGAATCATAAAGAGGGTTAAAGTAATACCTCCACTCATTGTAGAAATGATGCTTCCTTGAATGGTTTCTTCTTCTTCAATGGCTTGAAGGCTTGAAAAGAAACTCTTAGATGATCTTTAGGTGGAAGATAAGGTTTCTCTCCCCTTTCCTATAAACTCTTTTCTTTATGTGTTGTTTTTTTTCTTGTGATGATTTGTGATGGAGCAAACCATCTATTTATAGGTGGGAAGAGGACCTTACTCCTCATTAGGGTTTTGTCTCATGATTTAATCTCAACCATCCATCATAGTAGAGATGAAGACAATGGTGACATGTGTGATAACAAGTGTCTAGTATTGCTTCAAACACAACATGCAACTTCACACTTGTCCTCTTATAAGCTTTAGCATGACATGTAGCTTAATACTTGTCCTTATAAGCATAAGCTTTACATGTAGCTTAACACATGTCCTTTTGGTTCCCAAATGATTAAAATATAACAAACCCAATTAAATAACCTACTAACTATAAGACCACATACATAGGTAAGACATAATTATTTTCTTATTATTTTCTTACAAATTCATGTTAAATCGAGTAAAGAACAATGAAACATCAAATAAATCTTGGTTTGACCAAATTATCTGTTACAGAGGTTTTTTATATTCTCATAGTATGGAACTGAAAATATAATTGGAACAAATCTTATGAAATGAGACTAATCATTAGTTCAATGATTAAACTTAATTTAGTAAAAGTAAAAAGGTACAAAACAAAAGAGCATAAACGAATAGATAATTAAGTTTGACAAACCCAAAAAAAAAAAACGCAAAAAATAACAATGCTCATTGCTTTCACCTACTCCAAGGATATCTACGTCTTGGCTTATTCCCTTCTCTGTCTGAGTTATCTGAATCTGTGCCTGAACTATCTGTATCCCCAAACGGAGCAGGGAATGACTTGAGCAGTTCTAAATCGTTAACATTAGGATCCTCAACGTGGTTTACAAAGGTGCGGACGCTACAAGGTTTCTTAAACCCTTCACCAAAACCTTGGATTTCAACACATCCGAGAGTGTTCCTCTCGGGATTGAAGTAGAAGACATAAAAGGGTTGTCCACATGTATACTTGCGCATCGAAAACACTATTTCATCCGAAGCGGTCGATCCAGCGAAGGAAACTTGGTGACGGAAGAATTTATCATCGGTCCAAGTGTAGGCATGTTTCGACCATTCCTGTTTCTCTACATCCTCAAGAACCCACAAACGCAACTCATTAATTAGTGACACCAACGTCGACCTCACCCTCCCAATAAGTGTACACATCATCCGCGAAATCAAGAATCTCATGAATGTCGACATCATCCTCCCAATAAATCATAGCTAATTTGCCCTTGTAGTTTATCAACCGACAAATCCTTTCTACGAAAATAAAGGTGAATCTTTCAGACCGAACATCAAGACAAACTATCACGTAATCAGTCGGAACATTATGAGACTTGTTCACGTGACTATAACCAGACAAGTCACCACCTAAGTAATACAAAACCCCATCGATGCATACCCCATCACTCTTAATATCATGTCGTAGGGGACATTTTATCTTTCTCCACCTCAAACCTCCATCTCTAAGTGTAAGAATTCTGTGATGACCAGGACCAGATGGGTAAGCCATAAACAATGCCTTGTATTGCTTGCCAACCGGATCAAACCCAAAAAAGCTATACGCCTTTCTGTAACTATACCGTTCAGGTAAGATTGTATGCCTTCCTGTGTTGGGGTTATATATCACAGGTCTACCTTCGTATCGACAACCATGTAAATAGATCAAGCCAGAAGCGTAGCCACAAGAAAAATATTTTAGGTTAGTATAATGATTGATCGTTAAATTGTCTGGAGAGAACTTCACATGATATTCGGCGGCTGCTACAGTAGCCGACGACGATTTCTCATATGAATTCTGAAACTGAGGCGACGAGAAGAACCTCCACACATTGATGCCCATATCATCCTCGTCGTTGCCGTTTTCTGCGATGGCGAATAAGAGGCGTGGCCTAGAGGGCCTGGTCACGAACAAGTCCTTGAAATATGTACTACCTAACATTGATTCCCGCAGCTTCGACACGCAATAAAACCTCGCAACTGACTTTTCAGGCAATCTCGACAGTATATCCAGGATGAGATCATTCGGTATGGGAGATGACGAACTCATGATTACCTATCTAACGAAGAAAGAGATATGCTAAAACTTATATATCAAGTAAAACCTAGAGAAACCCGTTAATAAAAGACCTAGAGAAGCCAGTTAATTGAAGACCTAGAGGCTAGAGAATCGTAGCTATATATCTACTAATTAAAGAGACCTAATGTATATATTTAGTCGGTTAAGAAACAAACAAAAACGGGCTAATTTAACGTCCAAGTAGGCCGCCAGCGTCGGTCAATGTTTCTTGGGGTTTTCATAAACCCATTGATCCCACAACTTTTATACATACTGCAAAAATATAAGAGTCTTTGGACTCTTGGCATTGAAGAAAGAAACGTGTGACTTTTCATTCATTCCATGGCAACTTAGGCTTGAGACTGACTCGGGAAGAAAAATATGATTCCTTTGGCAAAAGCTGAATTGTAGATCCCATTCCTATCATATTTTATTGTTGTAATAACTTTGACATTTGCTTTGACAACCGTTTGATCCTCACACTCAGACATAATATACAAAACCATGTTCTTGAGACCAAAATATTAGACACAACTTGGAAATTAATGAACCAAATATTATGGGCTGTTAAATCAATGAAATTTGGATGAAAAATTAAGAATTGGAGAAGAAAATATGAATCTTGATATGATTCTACCATATTTCCATTTAACTGTATATAAGTTTTAAAAATTTAGAACTCTTATGTTTAAGAGGAGATTATGTAGAGTAGTTTATTGGTCCGACTCGATTTCATGAAAAGTTCAACTGAACGGTTTGCGCATGGACTTTACTTTGGTTTGGGTTGGGACAAAATGATCACCTCTAGCAGAAACACTAGTATGCAATTCATTATGAGATTAAAGACGACCCCAATACAAGAACAAAGCCAAACAGTATGGACTTCATGCTTATGTATGGACTGTCGAGTTTAGACGTTTACATGTAACCACCAATAATTTTGGTTACTGACATTTCCGAAAGAGTTTACAAACAAGAGTGTGAGGATTTGACAATGCAAGTGTGTATACTCTATACATTAGTCTACGCAGCTTGATGTTACAATTTAAGGGCTTCGTATTGATAAAAACAACAGTGAGGTTTCTAACTCTTGTTGAATTTAAGCATCTCTTGGCTTTGGGTTCAGCTCTGTCTCCATACTTGTAGGTAGCTTTGGGGTTGAAGAAGCGGCGCCAAACTTGCGGACCAGTATTTTAAAACATGGCAGCAACACAACGTATAGCGAAATGAAGACAAATGGAGTTGCTACGAGCCACCCTAGTAACTGCAATACCAATAAGTACCATAGGAGTTAAATAAACAACTTATCTTTCAGATATGACAACATTGGCAATGCTACTTACCGCATTAGCAATGCTAAAAAAGACTTCCTGAGAGGCTTGACCAGTGAAAACCTTCCCTAGAGCATCTGGTGTCAAAGGAAAATGAGGTCCACCAATGACTTTTTCACCAAGTCTTAGAAAAGGCACCACAAGACTTCAATAAGAAACACATGAAAAGGAAAACCAAAATCCAAGTCAGGGACAAAACTGATGCATCTTTTTTCAGTAAAAGTGGTAATTCTAAATCACAAGAGATTGAAAGGATATGCATAGCATAAAGGTTTACGCGAGTTCTGCTGGAGTAGCAATGATATTAGCCAACATTACGGTAGGAGCATGACAAGAAGATCCGAGCACCGCAAAAGCTACTCCACATAGAAGAACAGGAACACCTGTTTTCATAGCAAAAAGCACCCTCAAATAAGAATACATTGCAATCTCAAAGCAAAAAACAGTAAGCTTAGGAAACAGAAAATGGTGAGAGACACCTACCACATATGGGAAATACACCCAAGGTGATACCAAGTGCGGCAGAGAAAGCAAGCTGCTTTGGCTCAGTACCTCTACAAAAATCGAAAACGAACACAAAATCAAACTCAAATTACTTTACAACATAAACATCTCTGCAACAGAAAATAGAGATGCTAATACCATCTATCTCTAACAGATGCCCAAAAGATCTTTCAAGAGATACATTAAGATACAATAATAAAGTTTCCACCTTTAACTGTTCTAAAAGGTCTCTCTAACTCTCTTGTGTTCCAACAACAGAGAAAGAGATGCCCTAAAGACCCTCTACGAGCTACATGGAGATACAATGATAAAGACTCTACCTTTAAATGTTCTACACTAGTCTCTCTAACGTTCCAAATTAAGATACCAACACGAAGCAAAATGCACAACTTCAGCTTATATAAAAAGACCAACAATTCAACAAAATAGCACATGAGATCTATATCAAGAAGCAAAATCAGAGTAACCAAACTAGTCTTAGTCCCAGATCCATGTACAGATACGATGATGATCATACAAAACGCGTACAGAGAGAGAGTCAAAAGAAGACAAACCTACGCAAGATCTGGAGAAGAGGATCAGTGATTTTCTTATTAAACCATGCTTTCAATCTACCTTTCGATAAACCCATCACGACTCTACAAAATCTTCACCCAAAAAATTCCCCAGATTCACAAATGAACGTTGATCAGAAAAGCTTTAGCGCGTCTCGCTCTCCTTACGGAACCAACCTAGTCGAAGAAGAAGATGTGTGTTTCCAGAACCGGGTTCGGGTAATCGGGTCAAGTATTGATTTCTTAAACCAGGCCCAAGACCAAGACTAAGCCCAAGTAATTAAGATCCGAAACGATTTAACCGGGTCGACCCGACAACTTTTCTCCATCACTACAAACCCCACAAATTTTCTCGTCGTCGCCGGTGAGTTTGGAGACCTAGCACCGTCGTGGATTAAAACGATTCAACAACAAAATCATGCTTCACGGTGAGAATTGTGTTCACGAGACGTACTACGAGATACTCTCCGTGAAAGAAGATGCGAGCTACGAAGAGATCCGTAATAGCTACCGTTCTGCGATTCTCCACTCTCATCCAGATAAGCTTCTCAACAGTACTCGTCGTAGCTCAGACGACGAGAAGTTTCTGAAGATTCAAAAAGCTTGGGAAGTTTTAAGTGACGCGGAGCTGCGTGTAGTTTACGATAACGATCTTAGATCTTCGAGACATGATGGGATCACTGCTGATGAGATTAGTATTGAGGACATGTCAGTTGAGATTGCTGGTGAAGTTATTGAGGTTTTTTATCAGTGTAGGTGTGGTGATTACTTTTGTGTTGATTCTAGTGAGTTGGGAACAATGGGGTTTGGATTGGTGAGAGATGGTGGTTTTGTTAGAGTTGAGAGATTGGGTGCTTTTGTGGCGTCTGTTGTTCTTCCTTGTGGTTCTTGTTCTTTGAAAACACGGGTTTGGGTTGATTCTGATATGAAGATTTCTCTTCAAGATGATGATCAATTGTGAGCAATGTGGTGGGCACTGAATTGAGGAATCTCAATGCAAGATGATTTCTTTAGACTGAAGTGATCGTCGTGGTCAGGTTCGGATTGAGGATGGTTATTTGTGATTCTGTGGATAGATTCATTTAGGAAAAGTATAGCTGGAGATGATTTCTTGTGACCAATGGGATCATGGTTGGTTCAGAATTGGGAAATTTCTCTTGTAAGCTTTCTCTGTTGTGACTTTTGTACTCAATTGTTATACTTGTTGAAGAACATTTAGTTCTGTAAGAAACTTAATTATAATGGGAAACAAAAGGGTCCTTTGGTTTTGGCTACTCGTTTTTTCACTCTCTAGTTTCAATCCTGTCTCCTTTTAATATGTGATTCCGTACCTTCTTTAGCGTCCATTGTACTTACTTCTTGCGTAGTTACGTTTGCGAATAAGAATCTGACCTAGAAGAAGTGATGAAAGTGTATCTAGACTATGATTTCTCAAAAGAATGGTATTTCTTCTTCTTCGCCACCATAGATCTACATTTTCTACTTATCTTCCTGTGGTAGTGTCTTCCTTTATCTGATATTTACGGTGAATTTGATTGAGGTTAGATGTCGAGAACCAAGTGGTGATGATTTTGTTCGGGACTGATTGTTGATGATCAGGGTTAATTTCTGTCATATTTTATGGATTTAGTTTTGCTATAGGCATGCACGAGTCATAAGGCTTGGCAGTTGAGGTGTCTCCTTGTGGTTTTGGTAGAATCTTGTACTGATTGAGCATATTTTTGTTTAAGGATCCACAGTTTGCGAACATATGATTGTAAAATTGGACTTCAGGCTCAATTTGATTTTCAATCTTGCTGTCACAACTACTTCCACTTGTGGCAGGGAATTTTCTTACACTGCAAAATACGGATGTGACGAGAACACATTGTTGGTCTGTGGTAGGCAAAAGGAGGGGTGATAGCACACTAGATAGAGTACCATGATCATCAGGTATCAATCTTTCTAAGTTTGAACGTCTAAAGAACTAAGACGAAGCTGAGCATACTTGTTCTATTAAATCTGTGCTAAAGTTAATATTCAACTTTTTCTTTATTGCAGTATACAATATATGAAATTATGTAGTCTTGTTATTTTTCACTGTTTACCAACCGATTGAAGTATATGATGTGAGATAATGTGCTGATATTGAAAACCATTACTTGATCTCATCGGCCTCTAAAGTGGATAGAATTTCCTGAGGTCCGCCATTCTCCGTGACATAGGAAATGTTAGGGTTATCTAGTGGAACTGCGTCTTCTCTTTTGAAATTTTCTTCACTGCGTAGAAGTTTCTCACTATCAGATCCCACTGCACCTTTTAGAATGATGGTTTTGTGGAGGCCACCCAACAAGTCCTCATAGTCTGTGTCTCCCTTTTCTCCCAAAAAGAAAACAGTCTTCGACATGTCAATTCCCCACCTTATAGAAAGGTACCTACATAAAAGCCACCAAGTCATGCTATCTTGACTGTAGATATCTTACATATATTGTATATGGTTGAAGAAACTATTTAGTATTTAGCAGTTTCTAACCTGAGTGCTTGTATTCTTGATGCACATAGTGGTATAACATTTAGCCTTGTTCCCGCTTGCGTATAGACAATATTACACCTTAAACCTCGCATCCGAAGCCTCTGCCTAAGGTCATCAACTCTTCGAGTCTGCCATTTACACATATATACATCAATACTAATTTCATGACTTTAAGCTGTATGTATGCATTAGATTTAAGCTGTCTTCTTGATGAGAGATATATTCTTTGAAAGAGTTACCTTGACTCCTTGTTTCACAGAAATTGCATAGCATCTTGTACTGCATGCACTAGCATACTCTGTGATGTCATCCTCTGTTGCAGTTTCCGTACAGGCAAGTCTCAGAATCATCGACCTTATACCATCACCTGGCCATTTGTATTCCACATGAGTTTCATAGTCTGCATCAACCATCATATCTCTCCATGGATAGTAGATCTCACTTCCGCTGTTGCAAACTATTGCATCAAAATCTTCCAAATTAATCAGGTTTTTCTGCGTAATCTCCACAACTTCTTGTAAGCTTGAACCTGATGCCAGCACAAAACCTATTTTTCCTTTGCCTGATGTCAAATCTGCAGCTTTCATCACCTTCTTGATGATATCGTTTAGATTGGCTTTGATGTTTCCGTTGTCTTCGTAGGAATCAACAGCAACCACAAAGAGCATCTGTCTTCTACCAGGGCTGTAGATAACTGATGGGCGACCTTTCATAGAATTCATTTGGCTTATGGCATCAACTAGTTTCCTCTGTCTAGTACCTGCATCTAGTTCCCCGTTGAGCGTGAAATCTCCTTCTGTGGAGAATCTCAAAGATATGTCATCGACATCTCTTAGAGAATCACTTGTGAGCTCTTCTGGAACTTTCATGATGTCGAGACTACTCGTGGGGTGACGGTTTCTGCAGTGTTCGACATGGGATAGGTAGTTACGGCAGTGCTCTGGCCATGAAAAACGGTGGATGTTCTTAAGTCCGTTTTTTCTACACTCAGCCCAGAGATGTTTGTTAGCAACTAGCTTCAGAAGGGCATCAGAAATGGCTTGTTGATCATGGGGGTCGACTAGGAGACCATTATTCAGTGCCTGCAACACAACATATGCACTCTTAGTAAGCTTTCTGGGATCATTGAGGTGTGACTATGTCTTTATACAATTAACTTTATAATAAGAGATTTAATCACCTTCACGATATCAACAGGCCCTCCATTTCTGGTGGCAACAATGGGCAGACCATAAGCAGCTGCCTGTCATATGTACAACAAATGGTGTGGCATGAAGATCTCATAGGCTGTGCGTATAATAAGTTAAAAAGGTACATTGACATAGGTAATAGTTACCTCAATGAGTGTGAGACCAAACGGCTCCACCAGAGCTGGATTAATGAATACCCCCTTCAAGAGAGGAAACCACCATATAATTATGATATTCATGTGTAGAGAGAGGAGCTATGAGTTCTAGAAATCTGCTTATGATAACTTTTTTGTCATGTAGTTCTAGCTAAGCACATGCTCCTGTTACGTACCTTTGTTTTGGCTGCTAAGCGATAAATATCTGGAACTTCAGATTGTTTGTGATGCTTGGGATAAGCTACTTGTCCGTATAAGTCGTACTGGTCTATCAGCTTTAGTACATTCATGAGAACAACTGAGCTGCTGTCAGGCATCTCTTCGATGTCATCTCGGTTACCTAGTATAAGTACCTGGAACAGTTTTATTTGCAATTTAAGTGGATTAGCAGTATGCACATCCGCAATCTTCATATAAATATAGCTCACTGGATAACAAATGTGTAATAAATGTTGAGAAACTTACCAGGTTGGCTAGTTCTCGAAGAGGCTGACATTCACCAAAAGCTTTGACCAACGTGGTGACATTTTTCTTGTGGTCAGGACGAGACAGCGCGAGTATTGTTGGTTTATGAGGATTTGAGAAAAATCGCATTATCTGCAGGTAATAGGTTCATGGAGTTATTTGCTCCATGGATTGGAAGAAAGGGAAAAACAAGACTGTAACCTTTCTTGCATGAGAATGGATATGGATTCTGTTGGTAATAACACAATAATGTAAAAAGAGTACCTCGGACCATATTGGTGGCACAGGCTTTTTTATCTGGTTTCTGTCAGGGCCAATTAGCGACTTAAGATCACCATCAGGTACCTGTGAATCTTGTGTCAAGACGTAGCTGAAATCCATGCCTGGCGGTATAACCTGATGCCACAAAGACAGGTCAGATTGGTGAATGACTTTATAACCTGATGCACCAGTAAATTGCAGTGTCTATATAAATTATTTTGATACGCATGGTGTTGTCGTTTGTCAGATACTGTGAGAGATGGAAAAGGACTTATACCACCATTCGTGGCATGTATCTGCCAAGGCAGCTGACTCCACGCCGTCTTCTAACCCTGAGCTTTCTCTCCAGCTGTATATCAAAACCATCATACAGCCCCCACTGTGCGTCAATCTCTTGCCGTGTGCTTGTCACTACCATCTCGGCTGCATCTAGGCTCTGTTCTTCAGCTTCTATTCTCCTCATAATCTTATATGTTCTGTCAATATCCTCTCTGGTAAGTCTCCCTTGTTGAAGCAACTGCTCAAACTTATTCCTTCCCAAAGAGTGACCAGTTAGCACCATTGGCACATTTAACGCTCCTGCCAAATGTGCAGCTACTGCTCCTGCATCAGCATAGTGACCATGAATTACATAAGGCCATATTGGTTTCCCTCCGTTCACTTGCTCTCCCAGAGACCTTGCTATGCTAACTATGTGATTTAGTGCCCCATCGACAAACTCGGGGATATGGGGCCAGAGTGACTCCTTTGGTATGTACCTACATTTGACAAACATATGAGTATAGAGAAACTAACTGCTTCGTTTTCAATATTTTCAAATCAGGAATTTGAAATTCAAAGAAGTCTGATGAGATAGTACTTGTCCCGAGAACCGCAGGGGATGCGGATAATGTAGGAGCCACAGCTGTCGCTACCTTCTGGAGGGCATGATAACATCTCAACTGGCTCGCCATAGCTGTAGTCAACCTCTGGTGAACTAATCTGCCGTGTTAAGAGATCAACCCTGTGGACACCTTCAGTGTTTGCCAACGCACGAGCAAGCTCAACAACATACTTCACCTATTCGTCCATTATCAAGACTCGTCAGATTGATGAAAAATTAAGAAAGCCAGAAGCGAAAACGTGAAGCACCGTAAATAACTATGAAGTCTACTAGAAGATGGTTAGATACCTGTCCACCAGTATCAGAGTCTCTTCCAAGCTCCATGTTTTCTCCACGCACGAGTCCATGCATACTGCAGTTGGCAAAGTACGAAACCAAATAGAGGCACGGGGTAAGTCGCATGACCATATTGACAATAGCAAATAATTAGTTCAGATAAACCAATCTCTACTTGCCTGATTAAGACAATATAAAGGTTTCGACTTGATTTATCATCTTCTGACCAAATTTGCATTTCAGAGCGGATACGAGGCATGTGATCTCGGGGTGGTTCGAGAGTTGTAACAACTTCATTTTTCTCCTTCTCTCCATCATTCTTCTCCTTCTCTCCTTCAGAAAGCTCAGAAAGAAGATCCTCTTCTGCATCATTGCGGCCTTGTTCACGTTCTATTCTCCGTTTGGAAAGTCTAATCCCATCATCCCACACAATCTGTGGAATGAAATAAACATACGGAATACGGATTCAATTCAAACGAGCGAGAACTAACCTTTTCTGTATTGCTGATGCATAGGCCTTCAAAGAAATGAAAAGGTGTATCAGTAAAGGGACACAAACCTGCTTTTTCTTGCGTGCGAGATGCCAAATACGCCAGCATATATTCTCAAGCCTGTTACTGCGTTCACGAGTATTCCTTGTTGCTATCACCTGCCACAAGAAGTGAAAGATCTCTCTCACCATCACTTGCGGGTATTGAAATTTACTTATAAATATGTTTGTTTTGGTTTTAGTAAATACAGAACCATCTCCCACATTCTTTGGTTCTTACCATTTTAACTCCGGTCACTTCCATACTTCTGGGAGAATACGTGGAACAATATTCTCTCCAGTGTCCCTTTAATTTGTATATTTACAATTGATATAAGGATTACAGATTGAGAAACAAACCTTGATCCATGTTTTATACAGGTCAGACTCATCGAAACTGTTGACGACCTCTTCCACAAAGTATTTGATGGGACTAAACACCTTCTCTTGATGATCCTTTGTATTCATATCTCCAAACACCTTGTCTTGATGATCCTTCCTGTTCATATCCCCAAGCTTCTGGACGATCTTGGAGTTGCTCTCAAACCTCTTTTTGTTGCTTGTTCCAACATCAAGAATAGCTTCCAGGTAACTGTTGATCCAATCATTTCTTGCCATCTCCTCTGATCGTTGCACTGAAAACTCCTCTGAAAAAAAAAGATACATAAACATCTATAAAACACAACAATAGATAATAAGGACTAAATTCGATTTTTCCGCATTTTACATACCCTGAGTCTACTTCAGCTATAGGGTGGGAAGAGAGAGGCCTAGTTTTGGATTATCAACTTAGCTTGCCATTTTATAATCTCAATACAAAAGGTTCTTCCTTTTTTCTCTTTTTCTTTTTATTCCCTGATATTTTATATTTCAAACCTTGTTTAAATTGTGGTGTGGTTCTGGTTCTCTGTATTATCTCTCTCAGACGGGCATATTACAACGTCATGTAATAACCGTTAAACTCTGGAAAGACAAATATTCTGTCCTAATCTCAATGAGAATCTTCTTTTTAGTAAGTTTTTTTTCTTTTCTTTTGCATTATCAGATTCTCTAAAAGAATAAGAATCACCCATTTCTTTTTTCAAGTTTGTCTCTCTTTTTTTTGTAAGAGATAGAGAATAATGAGTGGCACAAGGCTTTTTCTCCATTTGTTCACATTAGACTTGTTTCTATAGGCCTCATGTTTTCTTGACTCTGCCTTGTCCATCTCTCACTGAACTAACCCGATTAAATACTGTAAATATCTGTTTTCGACTTTGAATTCTACAGTGATCAAGTTATGTTTTCAGTTGGAAGTATAGTAAGCTTTTGTTTCATGTGAATATGATTGGAATTGAGAAAGTTGGGTTCAATGTAATGATGTATATTGTTGTTTATTTGCAGGTAGAGACGTGAAGAAAAGGGATTTAAAGTCGTATAAGTATGTTGTTACCTATGTTTGGCATGTGAAAGTAATGGAACAGAGCATATTCCAGGCTTTCACCCAATTGGATACCTTTAAGCCACTTCAACCCTGAAAAATAATGTGAATGGTGTCTCTACTTGAAGAAGAATCTGAGTAGGAAATGGTAAATGTTAACTGAAAATGGTATGCTTGAAAAGTCTATATAAATCATGTTGATGCTCGTTTGCACAATAATTTATCCACCTGTTTCTAGAAAAAAAAAAAAAAAAAGCTATTTGTTTCATGAATGTATATGTAAATGTTCTTTCATCTGGGAAAAAAATCCAAACCCAAAATTGTAATATAATTATTAAATATATTATTCAAATGAACAAAAAAATGACAAAGGCATAGATATTTTCTTTATTGTTCTATATATATCTACCCAAAACGTGTAGTTTTTATATTTTTTTATAAACTTATAATATAGACAATTAGATTTTTTTAAACATTCTATCTGTCCAAAATATGTAGTTTTACTTTTATTTTGTTATAACTTATAATATAGATAATTATTTCTCATTTCTCTTTCGTAGTTTAATTCATTTCTTCTAATGAGTGAAAATATATGATTTGCTCTACCACCACTAAAAGCCTGAAACTGTATATTTCCTCTTAAATTCATCTCTTTAAGGTGATTTTATTTAAACAGTTTTTATTAATAAATTTTGGACATTTGATTTTGACTTGTAAAATTTAGTGCAATTTTATGTGAATTCTGTTCCTCCAAGTTGAGCAATTAAAGAAATAGTCGATTTAGATAATTTAATTGCTTGGTTGGAAAAAAAAAAATTAGGGCAATTTTAAAGAAATGTCACATTAATTTATATTGTTTACTAGTTACAGTCTTCTGTCTATATTGGACTTTGGTCAGATATTATATATAAAAGATAAAAAGCATCATATCACACAAGCCCCATAAATGAATATGTCAAGGAATATCCAAAAACGGGTTAGGAGCTTTGTGACCATTCGACTCTTTCTACGATTCTAGTTCTTCAGTAAAGCTTTCACACCTCATTATTCACAAATTCAGGATAACGTCCACTTGGATCATTACAAAATTACAATGCCCACCGAAAGAGACTCTTAGGATCCATTGCTCAAATGTGGCATTTTCAAAGTATTCTTAAATCCTGCATGTAGAGATTTTTCAGATATTTTATTTGTGTAAATCTGATTTATACAAGACAACTCTCACTATTATTTTTTTCCGAATGACACGTAAAAACTAAAACCTCGGTGCCGGTTTGACACAAATTTGGCAATTAATTGCTAGATTAACACTATAGCCTATCCAATAACTAGAATGACACAATTTTTAGATAAAAATACTAAAAACCCAATTTTTTTTTTAAAAACGAAAATATAATATAGCATTTAATATTTGGATTTTAAAATATGATTAATAAAAAATATAAAATGATTAAAAAATAGACGAAAAACTCAAAAAATTTGTTTTTTTATTTTTTATTTTGTTAAAAAACGAAAATACAATATAACATTTAATATTTTTATTTAAAAATATGATTAATAAAAATATAAAATGATTAAAAATATGATGTTTGTTATTTAATATAATTTTTTAAAATAAAGTATGATTTCAAATATAATGTATAAAAATAATATTCAAAAAATTGTTTATAAAAATATTATGTATAAAGATATGATTTAAAAATATGAAATTTTAACGGATGGCGATTTTGGCGATTTGCTTCGCCTTTTGAATGAGGGGCTTCGGCGAGCTTGGGAGACGGAAAGAGGGTCTTTCCCGTTCTCCGGTGAGGGAGGTTTGTTGGGGTCAGACAGGAAATCTGATCCTGATTTTCGAAACAATTTTTTCTCCGCTTTGGGATCTTAATCCTATTAATGGAGCTTCGATGCGATTGGGATTTGGTGATTTGGCACGGCTGGATATCATGATTCGATTTGAGGATATTGGTAGAACCGGATCTGAAGGTTTGTTTTTAATTTCAGATTCTGGTTGGGATATGTTGGTCTTAAAAACGGAGATTTCGACTATGGGAGTTTTGGGGTTGGTTCTCGGGTTTTCAGGATATTATTCTCAGCTGATACGCGATTTGGGATTTGTTTGGGCTTTGATTGTGGAAGTTAGATATCGATTTCGGTTGATTGGAGCATCTCGGGATTTATATCAGCGTATCAGGATTGATTTCGGGGTATTTATCTGGGAACTGGGTTTATCTCGACATTACTGTATATCATTTTCTCTCCTCTTTCTACTCTCTTTCAGTGGTGATTTGTGGTGGTTAGTAGCGGATAGAGCTTGGTTCTTGAGGCTTGTGATTTCTTTAATGTCTCAATCAAGGATTATGAAGGGTAAGGGTTTGCTGATGCGTACGGAAGTTGTCAAAATATCAAACTCGGTCTTGGCTCAGAGGATTCAACAGTTTGATCTCACTCTCATAGGGAGACAGATGAATCCTGGGGTGCAGTGGATTGAGTCTTTGCTATCCACCATGCCCAAGATATGGAAGCTTGAAGATAAAGTGGTGGGAGCTGATTTGGGTCAAGGAACTTTCCAGTTCAATTTTGCAGATGCGGATGATCTTCAAGGAGTTCTTCAGAATGGTCCTTACCATTTTGATAGTTGGATGCTTTCTTTGGTGAAGTGGGAGCCCATTGTATCTTCTACTTATCCTTCTGCCATCAACTTTTGGGTGAGAGTTACTGGCATTCCGATGCACATGTGGGAGGTTGCTACTTTGGAGGCCATTGGCAAGAAAATTGGTATAATCCGAGATATTGATGAAGAATCTGGGAGTGTATGTGTTACGGTCAATGGCTTCAATCCTATTGTTTTCAACCTGTTGGTGCCGTTTGAATCTGGCGATGAAGTGGTGGTGACTCTAGAGTATGAGAAACTATCCGGCTATTGTGGAAATTGTCTTCGTCTTACCCACGATGAGAAGGGTTGTCCGGAGCTGATTAAAGTTGGAGGGAGTCACGTGTTTGAGCATCAATCTGACAAGAGAGGTGTTCAGCGACAACAAGGGATGGGGAATCAAGGGGTTGTCCACAATGATGGTGGCTGGGAGAAGCCTAGAAAGGTTGTCAAGAGAGCTTTGGATTTCCAAGCTTTTGAGTTTCTGCTAGGGCGGGTAATTCCAGGTTGTTTCATCAATCTCGTCACCATGGCTCAGGGAGGGAACAAAAACAGACGTATAGTGCAGTTGCAAGTGGGTCAGGAGATAAGCGGGAGACTCATAGGGTCATGGTGGATACATGGGACCGACTAATTCTTTCCCCCTTAACCGTAAGGGGAAAGGGAAAGCTTGGCCGAAACCGTTGTACAAGGCAAAAAGTAGTTTCATAGAGATGCAGTCTCAAGGGGTTCTTGGTGTTGATTCTGACGTGGTTGATCAAGGTATTGCTCAACAAGGAATCGCTATGGAAAGTTCTCCTCCTCATGGGACTAATGCGGGTTTGGTTGATCCTGAGTTTAATGAAGCGACTGATGATCTTCTTGAGGAGGATGTTACCTTACGTGGTAACTAGACAGAAGAGGGTGAGATTGCGCTCGACCAGGTGAATATGGTTTTGGGAGACTTGGGTTCGGGTGATGTAATCCTCAATGTGGAGGATCCGAAAGGTACTTCCTCATCACCCTTAAAGTTTGATTTGGATGTGAATGTAGTTCAGGCTGCCTTGAAAGAAGTTACTATCTGTCGTAAGGGAATTGAGGGGGCGAGGAGGAATACTTCTCTGCCTAAGAAACAAATTAGGAAGCCTGGTTTGATTTTAGCTTCCCCTGGTAAACGTTTGCTA
Organism: Camelina sativa; assembly: GCF_000633955.1. Classification (NCBI taxonomy): domain Eukaryota; kingdom Viridiplantae; phylum Streptophyta; class Magnoliopsida; order Brassicales; family Brassicaceae; genus Camelina; species Camelina sativa. The sequence continues at coordinate 9,876,066 of NC_025686.1, forward strand.
GCTAAAGCTTTATCTAAACCTGCAGGTGAAGGTAACAAACAGAATGGGTTGGGAAAACAAGGGAACAAGGCTGTGGATGGCAAACCTGCTGGCATTGGTATAAGACCAGCAAAGACAGGGATGGGGGCTCTCCCGAAACCGCCGGCTAAAACGTGAAGGTCCTAAGTTGGAACTGTCAGGGCATTGGGGTTGATCTGACAGAGAATTATTTGGGTGATTTGGGGAGGAAGCATCGACCAGATATTTTGTTTTTATCAGAGACAAAGAAATGTTTTTCTTATTTAAAAAAATTTCAAACAAAATTTGGCTATAATAAATTGTTTACTGTTGAACCCCGCGGGGCTAGTGGTGGTTTGGTTTTATTTTATAAGGATGAAATAAATCTTTCTGTTCTATTTCATAATAATCGTATAATTGATACAAAAGCTGTTTTTGATCATCAATCGGTATATTTATCTTTTGTTTATGGTGATCCGGTTCCCCAACATCGTGGAAAAGTGTGGGATAAATTAACGGATATTGGATCTTTTCGTATTGATCCTTGGTTTATTATTGGAGACTTTAATGAATTAATTGGTAACCATGAGAAGCAGGGTGGTGCCTTGCAGTTAGTTTCTTCCTTCAAACCTTTTATCTCAATGATTAAGGATTGCGGGATGCTTGAATTTCCTTGTTATGGGGATCAATTATCCTGGCGTGGGAATCGGTGTAACAATCAAGTGATTCGTTGCCGACTTGACCGGGCCTTGGGTAATGAAGACTGGCACGCCCTCTATCCCAATTCGAAAGTAGAGTATCTGGAGATGATTGGTTCTGATCATAGTCCAATTTTAGCAACTTGTTTGACGGCGGTCCAGAGACGTCAGAGACAATTTCGGTTTGATAAGCGGTGGTTGGGTAAGGAGGGGTTGGCTGGAGCGGTTGAATCTGGATAGAATCGGACCCGGAATTTTAGGACTCCGGGTTTTGTTGATAAACTAAGGAACTGTAGGAACTCGATTTCCTGGTGGAGGAAAAATAATGTCAGTACTGGTCCATCAATTATTTCTTCTTTGAAGACTGCTCTGCATGATGCGAAGATGGATGACTCGGTTTCGCAGGAAGATATTCGGGGAATCGAGAGAAAATTGAAAGAGGCATACCGGGATGAGGAGAATTATTGGCAACAAAAGAGTAGAAAATTTTGGCTAAGGGTTGGGGACAAAAATACTTCATATTTTCACGCATCTACTAAACAAAGACGGGTTCGGAATAGGATAATTGGTTTATTTGGTGCAAATAACGTTTGGGATGAATCAGCATCGGGCATGGAACATATAGCTACAACATATTTTGAGGATCTGTTCAAGAAATCCGATGGTGGAGGTATAGCTGAAATGCTACAAGCAATAGATCCAATTGTTACGGCAGGTATGAACAGAGATCTCATTAGGGATATCTCGGAAAGGGAAGTTAGACAAGCTCTATTTGCTATGCACCCGGAGAAATGTCCAGGTCCTGACGGGATGACAGCTTTGTTTTTTCAAAGATTTTGGTCTTCTCTCAAAGGGGATGTAGTGGCTTTAATTAAAGATTTTTTTCGCACAGGTAGTTTCGATCCGCTTTTAAATGAGACCAATATTTGTCTCATTCTTAAAGTGGATCGGCCACAGCGGATGGCGGAGTTTAGACCTATAAGTCTATGTAATGTGAGCTATAAGATTAGTTCAAAAGTGTTGTGTTTCTGTCTAAAGCGTCTCTTGCCTCGTTTGGTCTCAGAAACTCAATCAGCATTTGTTTCTGGACGGTTAATTACTGATAACATCCTGGTGGATCAAGAGATGTTTCACGGATTAAATACAAATAATAGGTGTAATTCGGAATTTTTGGCATTTAAAACGGATATGAGTAAGGCATATGATCGGGTAGAGTGGGACTTTCTGGAGGCGGTTTTGGTCAAGTTAGGATTCGATAGGAGATGGATTTCGTGGATTATGTGGTGTGTATCATCAGTGTCATATCAAGTTCTTCTGAATGGCCAGCCAAGAGGTTTTATTAGACCACAGAGGGGGTTACGACAAGGGGACCCTCTTTCACCATACTTATTTATTCTTTGCACGGAATTTTTGATAGCTAATATTAAGAAGGCTGAAAGAGCGGAAAAGTTGACGGGTATTACCATTGCCCGTGGTAGTCCTACTGTTTCGCACCTGCTGTTTGCGGATGATAGTCTGTTCTTCTGCAAAGCTACTGCCTAGGAATGTAGGACGGTTATGAAGATAATTGGTTCCTATGGCAGAGCCTCAGGTCAAGAGGTCAATCTGGCTAAATCATCTATTATGTTTGGCAAAAAGGTTACTCCGGATATTCGATCCCAGATAAAGTCAGTTATTGGGATTTCTACGGAGGGTGGTATGGGTTCTCATTTGGGTATTCCTGAGAACCTTCAAGGTTCGAAAACTAAGGTTTTTAGCTATGTTAAGGATCGGCTAGATGATCGTGTAAATGGCTGGTCTGCCAAGTGTTTGTCGAAGGGTGGCAAGGAAATTATGATTAAATCAGTGGCGTTGGCATTACCTACCCATGTTATGTCGTATTATAAGCTACCTCAGGAACTAACAACTAAATTGACAAGTGCAATTTCCACTTTCTGGTGGAAATCGAATGATAAAGCTCGTGGTATGCATTGGGTTGCGTGGGACAAATTATGTACAAATAAAGCTGAAGGGGGACTTGGCTTCCGAGCTCTGGAACAATTTAATGAGGCTATGTTGGCCAAACAATTTTGGCGTCTCATTCAATACCCAACGTCTTTAATGGCTAGGGTGATGAAAAGTCGATATTTCAGGAACAAACATCCTCTTATGGCAAAAAAAACCATATAATCCGTCCTTTGCTTGGAGAAGTATTTATTCCATTAAGGGTTTGGTGGAGCAGGGGGCTCGATGGGCGGTAGGCTCTGGCCATTCCATTTCGGTTTGGCGTGATCCATGGATACCGGATATTCGCCCTAGACCGGCGAATGGTCGAGGGAGGTTGTGGCTCCCGAGTTTAATGGTTAATCATTTAATTAACCCGGAGACTAAGGATTGGCATTTACCTACTTTGGAGGAGTTTTTTGATCCGGGGGATATTCAACTAATTCGGAGTATGCCGGTTAGTAGAACTAATCAACCGGATAGATTAATATGGCATTATACTAAATCTGGGAAATATTCAGTCAAATCAGGATACCGGTTGGCTAGGGAATTAATTAGGGATGTAGAGTATGGGCCGACGCGTACAGCTTTACGGGCCCATTCGTGGAAACTTGATGTACCCTCCAAGATCCAACATTTTTTCTGGCAGATTGGTTCAGGTACTCTACCTGTGTTGGAGCGTCTTGCACATCGGGGTGTTCGTTGTGATACCGTGTGTAAGAGATGTGATTTTGCGGTGGAAACTATAAACCATGCGCTCTTTGAGTGTCCTAGGTCTCGATGTATTTGGGAGGTGTCGCCTATACGGATGGACCAGGGGGGTTTTCCATACACATCAATTTATGCGAATTTAGACTTCATTTTTTGGCGGGCATCTTCGCAATCTGGGGTCTCGGATATGGGTATTCAACTACCATGGATTATTTGGTCAATTTGGAAAGATAGGAATAAAAAGGTTTTCCAGGGTATTGAGGGAGAACCTCTAGGGATTTTGAATCAGGCGGGTACGGATAAATTATTGTGGGAGGAGGCCAAGTCTTACTCAGTGAATTATCTGGTTCCTCTGTCTTTTACGGAGGACAGGGGTTCCTCTCCCTGATGCCAAGTTGATGGTTCTTGGAAAGGTACAGATCCCTACCAGGGTTTGGGCTGGTGGTGCTGCAGTGGAGAGCTTACAACAATCTTGTTGGGAGCACGAAGTCATCGTCGGAGTATTTCTCCTCTACATGCAGAATTACAAGCGTTGATCTGGGCTATGGAGTCTTTACTGGTGGCTGGAGTCGATTGTCAGGCTTTTGAGACGGATAGCGTAGAGCTAACGGCGATGGTGCAGACGCCAGAAGACTGGCCGGCTTTTTCTAATCTGCTGGAGGATTTCTCAATGCTTCGCAGTTCCTTTCCCTCCTTCACCCTCACCAGGATTCCTCGAGACGACAATGTCAGGGCCGATTGCCTAGCTCGATCTTCACGATCTCTACCTTCTGATTCTACCTTTGTAAACTCGTATCCTCCTGTTTGGGCAACCAATCATGGAGTTCTCTTTTAATTTTTATAGTTAGGTTGAAAAAAAATATATATATGAAATTTAACATATATAGTTTAAATAAGTTTTATTTAAAATATAATGTATGAAATTATAACTAAAAAATGATGTATATAAAAAATATTAAAATAAGATTTATGAAAATATAATATAATATATAAAAATATGATTTTAAAATATGATGTTAATTTTTTAAATATGATTTAGGAAAATTAAAATGTATAAAATATGTTTTAAATATAAGAGTTTAAAAATATGATTCATAATATGATTTATAAAAAATATAATTAATAAAAATATGACTGAAAAAATATAACTTAAAACAAATCTGTTGTCACTATATTTACATTTTACATCAATAAATCTGTTATCAAACACAAGGTTTTTGGAAGCAAATAAAAAACTGTCATAGCGTAAAAAAACCTGCCATAACATATGGTATTCACATAGATCAATTTAGCAGTTTCTGAAAAATGTTATAAATTTGTTATCAAACGATATATTTTTAATTTAACTAAAAATCTGTCGTAACTTAAAACAAATATGTTATCACTAGAGGTTAACCTAATAATTATTTTTCTGTAGAAAAATCTGTCATGGTACGACAGAANTCCCTCCTTCACCCTCACCAGGATTCCTCGAGACGACAATGTCAGGGCCGATTGCCTAGCTCGATCTTCACGATCTCTACCTTCTGATTCTACCTTTGTAAACTCGTATCCTCCTGTTTGGGCAACCAATCATGGAGTTCTCTTTTAATTTTTATAGTTAGGTTGAAAAAAAATATATATATGAAATTTAACATATATAGTTTAAATAAGTTTTATTTAAAATATAATGTATGAAATTATAACTAAAAAATGATGTATATAAAAAATATTAAAATAAGATTTATGAAAATATAATATAATATATAAAAATATGATTTTAAAATATGATGTTAATTTTTTAAATATGATTTAGGAAAATTAAAATGTATAAAATATGTTTTAAATATAAGAGTTTAAAAATATGATTCATAATATGATTTATAAAAAATATAATTAATAAAAATATGACTGAAAAAATATAACTTAAAACAAATCTGTTGTCACTATATTTACATTTTACATCAATAAATCTGTTATCAAACACAAGGTTTTTGGAAGCAAATAAAAAACTGTCATAGCGTAAAAAAACCTGCCATAACATATGGTATTCACATAGATCAATTTAGCAGTTTCTGAAAAATGTTATAAATTTGTTATCAAACGATATATTTTTAATTTAACTAAAAATCTGTCGTAACTTAAAACAAATATGTTATCACTAGAGGTTAACCTAATAATTATTTTTCTGTAGAAAAATCTGTCATGGTACGACAGAATTTTAATCAAGAAAATAAATCTGAAATAACTGTGAAAAATAAATCTGCCAAACATTTTACAAATCTGTCATATATTGTGAAAATCTGGGATGTCTTTATAAATAAGTCTATCGTGAAAAATAAAACTGTCATCAATTATAAATCTGTCATAAATGTAGTTAAAAAAAGGAATTTTATGAGAAATGCCATTTTTGAAATGAAACTTTTAAGAAATGCCATTTTACAATTTTTCTACTTGAGAATGCTATTTTCTAACTATATGCCATATGGCAAAAAGTCAAACTACCCATGAGATAATTGAGAGAAAAAATTTTATGATTGTCTATGGTGGACAAGTATCATCACTCAAGCATATTTTGTCCACTAAAGATATAGAAGGACAAAGTTATGGTGGACAAAAACATGTTCGGAGTTAAATATGGTCCACCGGAGGAACAACACGTTTGATACATCAGCATATCAGCAAGGTGGACAAGTTATTTTGGTAATGATAGACAAATAGAGTACAACCGAACGAATCTGGTCCACTAAAAAGATCGATGGACATAATTGGAGTGGACAAAAACCTGTTCAACATCTTTGGAGTGAGATACACAACATTGTTTATCTACGTAGGTTAGTTTCTCATGATATATCGTTGCCAGAGAGTCATGAGTGATACAAAGATTGAAAAATAAAAGGTTGAGGGTTTCAGTGAAAGAACTAGAGATTTGCAGAGAAATATAGAGGTTTTACCGCTAGAGTGAGAAAGTAAGAGAGAGATAGAAGAAAATGAATATGTGTTTTAGGTTTTTTGCAGAAAAGATTTGTAAATAAATTTTATTTTATTTTCTATCTTGTGGTGTAAAATTGTAGGGGCTATTTTCGTCAATTTTCAGAGTGAGTATGGCAGGCGGGAAAAGAAAATGAAGAAAGTGGCATTGGTTGAAAAGATGGACACTGTTCATGGCAGATTAGATAAAAATCTCTTAAAAAAATCTGTCGTTCAAAATAAGTCTGTCATAAAAAATTATTCATACAAAAATAAATCCGTTGTGCAAAAACAAATCTGTCATACATAAATAAATCTGTTACAACTAGTCGAGCAGACTTTTGAAAATATTTAGATTTTCTTAAAAAAAATTCTGGGAGAGTAAATTTGACTTTATTTTTTTTTCTAATAAAACAAAAAAGAGTATTTTAGGCAAAAAAATAACTCATCTAACCCTCACATTTTATGAGTTAGTTTAGTAATTAACCTCCTAATTTGGGTCAATCTAGTTTTTCTCCCTTTTTTTATACTCTCGACTTTTTTATAGACTTGAATTAGCATAAGCCAAGAAAATTCCTTTATAGGCTTCAACACGAGGGGAGCTTTAGTCAAAACCTTCTCAAATCCAGTTTTCGTTGAATCTAAATCAAAACTATAGGTGAAGACATATTCACTTAAAGAACGACAATGTTGACATCAAAAAGCACTTCTCAAATGTTCTTCATGCGTATATTGGTGTTAGATCCCAAACCAGAAGAGCCACGACCCAAAAACTCGTCTACATCAGATATGCATTGTTAGTGTAAGCTTGAAATAGCTTGAGGTTCAAGCTAAGTATATTTAGGAGATATCTAAATATACATATCTAGAGATTTAGGAGATATCTAAATATACATATCTAGAGATTTAGGAGATATCTAAATAATGTAATGTTTCCTAAAAGTTGTTAGGATGAATATTCTTTCTTCTCTATATAAGAAGATGCAGGGTGTTGCATAGCTTATAAGAGAGGTTAGAGAGATTAAGGTTGCTTTAGTTTTGAGAAGTTTCTAAAGTAATAAACGAGAGTTATTCGTTATTCTTGTGTTTTGATTCAATATTTGGTATCAGAGCTTATATTGAATCTCTAAACACAACTTCTCTTTCTTGTTCGTGACTAAAATCGGTGTAAGAGATATGGGTGAAATCGTTGCTATGACGTCCATACCTAAGGAGACCGGTACTTCATCCCTTCAATGTCCAATGCTTACCACAACCAACTATACGGTGTGGGCCATGAAGATGATGGTAGTGCTGCGAGTGAACAAAGTCTGGGAAACGATCGAAACAGGGGAAGCAGAGGCCGATAAGATTGACCTAGCCAAAGCTCTCCTATTCCAATCTATTCCGGAGAATCTGATTTTACAAGTTGGAAACCTTGCTACTCCTAAGGAGGTTTGGGATGCGATCAAGTCACGATACGTTGGAGCTGAGAGAGTAAAAGAGGCGAGGCTGCAAACACTAATGTCGGATTTCGAGAGGATGAAGATGAAGACT
>NC_025686.1:9886252-9888362 GCF_000633955.1 Camelina sativa
TTTTTTTTCTAATAAAACAAAAAAGAGTATTTTAGGCAAAAAAATAACTCATCTAACCCTCACATTTTATGAGTTAGTTTAGTAATTAACCTCCTAATTTGGGTCAATCTAGTTTTTCTCCCTTTTTTTATACTCTCGACTTTTTTATAGACTTGAATTAGCATAAGCCAAGAAAATTCCTTTATAGGCTTCAACACGAGGGGAGCTTTAGTCAAAACCTTCTCAAATCCAGTTTTCGTTGAATCTAAATCAAAACTATAGGTGAAGACATATTCACTTAAAGAACGACAATGTTGACATCAAAAAGCACTTCTCAAATGTTCTTCATGCGTATATTGGTGTTAGATCCCAAACCAGAAGAGCCACGACCCAAAAACTCGTCTACATCAGATATGCATTGTTAGTGTAAGCTTGAAATAGCTTGAGGTTCAAGCTAAGTATATTTAGGAGATATCTAAATATACATATCTAGAGATTTAGGAGATATCTAAATATACATATCTAGAGATTTAGGAGATATCTAAATAATGTAATGTTTCCTAAAAGTTGTTAGGATGAATATTCTTTCTTCTCTATATAAGAAGATGCAGGGTGTTGCATAGCTTATAAGAGAGGTTAGAGAGATTAAGGTTGCTTTAGTTTTGAGAAGTTTCTAAAGTAATAAACGAGAGTTATTCGTTATTCTTGTGTTTTGATTCAATATTTGGTATCAGAGCTTATATTGAATCTCTAAACACAACTTCTCTTTCTTGTTCGTGACTAAAATCGGTGTAAGAGATATGGGTGAAATCGTTGCTATGACGTCCATACCTAAGGAGACCGGTACTTCATCCCTTCAATGTCCAATGCTTACCACAACCAACTATACGGTGTGGGCCATGAAGATGATGGTAGTGCTGCGAGTGAACAAAGTCTGGGAAACGATCGAAACAGGGGAAGCAGAGGCCGATAAGATTGACCTAGCCAAAGCTCTCCTATTCCAATCTATTCCGGAGAATCTGATTTTACAAGTTGGAAACCTTGCTACTCCTAAGGAGGTTTGGGATGCGATCAAGTCACGATACGTTGGAGCTGAGAGAGTAAAAGAGGCGAGGCTGCAAACACTAATGTCGGATTTCGAGAGGATGAAGATGAAGACTTCAGACACGATCGATGATTTTGTGGGAAGGTTGTCGGAGCTTGCATCAAAAGTGGGTGCTTTGGGCGTATCCATTGAAGAGTCTAAGATGGTCAAAAAATTTCTCAACAGCTTGCCGAGGAAGAAGTATATTCATATTATAGCAGCCTTGGAACAAGTTCTTGATCTTAACAGGACAAGTTTTGTGGACATAGTTGGTCGACTTAAGACATATGAGGAGAGGATTCGTGATGAGGAAGATCAAGAAGATGATCAAGCGAAACTTATGTATGCCAACAACTATCAAGAGGGTTATGACCAAGGACGTGGAAGAGGTACTAGAGGTGGTTGGTTCTCGGGTCGAGGAAGAGGACGAGGTTGCAACAATTACCAAAACAGAGACAAGTCACATATTGTTTGTTACCGATGTGACAAGAATGGTCACTATGCCTCAAACTGTCCAGACCGGTTACTTAAACTTCAAGAAATTCAAGATGGTGTAGAATCTGATACTCAAGACGCATAGGAGCTACTAATGCATGAGATNGATTCAATATTTGGTATCAGAGCTTATATTGAATCTCTAAACACAACTTCTCTTTCTTGTTCGTGACTAAAATCGGTGTAAGAGATATGGGTGAAATCGTTGCTATGACGTCCATACCTAAGGAGACCGGTACTTCATCCCTTCAATGTCCAATGCTTACCACAACCAACTATACGGTGTGGGCCATGAAGATGATGGTAGTGCTGCGAGTGAACAAAGTCTGGGAAACGATCGAAACAGGGGAAGCAGAGGCCGATAAGATTGACCTAGCCAAAGCTCTCCTATTCCAATCTATTCCGGAGAATCTGATTTTACAAGTTGGAAACCTTGCTACTCCTAAGGAGGTTTGGGATGCGATCAAGTCACGATACGTTGGAGCTGAGAGAGTAAAAGAGGCGAGGCTGCAAACACTAATGTCGGATTTCGAGAGGATGAAGATGAAGACT
>NC_025686.1:9889454-9890588 GCF_000633955.1 Camelina sativa
CAAAACAGAGACAAGTCACATATTGTTTGTTACCGATGTGACAAGAATGGTCACTATGCCTCAAACTGTCCAGACCGGTTACTTAAACTTCAAGAAATTCAAGATGGTGTAGAATCTGATACTCAAGACGCATAGGAGCTACTAATGCATGAGATTGTGCTTCTCAATGAGAAGAAAATCAAGCCACGTGATTACGAAGTTAAACCGGAAGGAGATAATGTGTGGTATCTTGATAACGGAGACCGGAACTACTTTACCAAACTTGATGAAACAATCACGGGGAAGGTGAGATTTGGTGACGACTCAAGAGTCGACATAAAAGGGAGAGGTTCTGTTCTTTTTATCACCAAGTCGGGTGATCGAAATATTCTAGCTCAAGTCTACTGGATACCTGATCTCAAGAGTAATATTCTCATTCTTGGACAAGCTACGGAGATAGGGTGTGAAGTTAGGATGAAGGAGGATTACCTAACACTGCGCGATCGCGATGGGAAGCTTCTTGTAAAGGCAAACAGATCACAGAACATACTCTATAAGGTCCGTATGGAAGCTGAAAGTAACTGTCTGCAAATTAAGGTAGTTGATATCTCTACACGGTGGCAAGAGAGACTAGGTCATGTTAATCTCAGGACCTTAGAATCGATGGTGAAGAGAGAGCTAGTCTTTGGACTGCCGAACATGAGTGTTGTTAAGGAGACGTGTGCATCATGTTTGCTTGGGAAGCAAACGCGAAAGACGTTTCCCAAGGCAACCGTTTTTAGAGCTGAAAAACCTCTTGATTTAATCCATGGAGATCTCTGCGGTCCGATTACACCTGCCACAGCTGCACAGAATAAGTATATATTCGTGCTCATTGACGATCACTCTCGGTACATGTGGTCACTGCTTTTGAAAGATAAGAGCGATGCTTATGATGCTTTCAAACGTTTTAAAGCCCGAGCTGAGCAAGAAATTGGAACAACAATCAAGGTGTTTCGAACAGACAGAGGAGATGAGTTTGTATCGTCTGAGTTCATACGATTTTGTGAAGAATCTGGGATGCAAAGACACTTGACGGCTCCATACTCGCCACAACAGAACGGTGTAGTAGAGAGAAGAAACAGAACCTTGCTTGAAATGACGAGAAGCATTTTA
>NC_025686.1:9891146-9922736 GCF_000633955.1 Camelina sativa
CATGCGATTTTGTGAACAATCTGGGATCCAACGACACTTGACGGCTCCATACTCGCCACAACAGAACGGTGTAGTAGAGAGAAGAAACAGAACCCTGCTTGAAATGACGAGAAGCATTTTAAAACACATGGATGTTCCGAATTATCTTTGGGGAGAGGCTGTGAGACATTCCACTTATTTGATCAACAGAGTAGCTACGAGAACATTGAGTGACAAGACGCCGTACGAGATGTTCAAAGGCAAGAAACCAAACTTGGAGCACTTGCGAGTCTTTGGCTGTATCGGTTATGCTAGAGTTGAAACACAACATCTCAAGAAATTAGATGACAGATCTCGTGCTTTGGTGCATCTTGGAACAGAACATGGTAGGAAAGCTTATCGGTTGTTAAATCCTTCAACAAGGAGAATAACAGTAAGCAGAGATGTCATTTTCGATGAAGCTGAAAGGTGGAATTGGAGTGTTGCAAGTGAAGAAACAGAGGCTCCAGGGTCATTTATCGTGAAATTTGGAGATTTTGGGAATAATGGTCTACACGAAGAAGTAGCAGACTGTGAGAATAATGATTCTGAGGTTGGAATCGAGGTTATAGCAGAAACTCGACAGGAGCAAGAGACAGAAGAAGTTCAGCCTGTACTACGACGCTCAACACGACCAAGTGTGAAATCAAGTTACCTCAATGATTACGTGTTGTTAGCAGAGGAAGAAGTAGAACGCCTTCTGTTAAGCTTAGATGATGAACCAAGATTCTATGAAGAAGCAAAGGAACTACAAGTGTGGAGAGAGCTTGTATGGAGGAACTAAGGTCGATTGAAAGGAACAAAACGTGGAACTTGGTGCAATTACCGAATGGTGTTAAGCCGATTGGCTTGAAATGGGTATTTAAGATCAAACGCAATGCAGATGGCAGCATTAATAAATATAAAGCAAGACTCGTTGCTAAAGGGTATGTGCAGAGACACGAGATTGACTTCGACGAGGTGTTTGCTCCAGTGGCACGTATTGAAACAATATGGTTTATCATTGCCTTAGCCGCTTCTAAAGGATGGGAAGTACACCATTTGGATGTAAAAACCGCCTTCTTACACGGAGAACTTCGAGAGGAGGTCTTTGTTTCTCAGCCGGAAGGTTTTATGAAAGAAGGAAGCGAAGGAATGGTTTACAAGCTGAACAAAGTGCTTTATGGACTGCGTCAAGCTCCACGGGCCTGGAATCATAAGCTTAACCAAATTCTAAAGGAGTTAAATTTTGTGAGATGTGCTAAGGAGCCTGCCTTGTACCGAAGACAAGAAAAAGAACAGTTGTTGATTGTAGCAGTTTATATGGATGATCTTCTTGTCACTGGTAGCAGCCTGAGTCTAGTTCAAGAGTTCAAGCAGGGGATGTCATCTAAGTTTGAGATGAGTGACCTTGGAAGATTGACATACTATCTTGGCATTGAAGTCTTACAAGAAGGTAGTGGAATCACCTTGAAGCAGAGCAGGTATGCAGAAAAAATTCTCGAAGAGACTGGTATGAGTGATTGCAATGCTGTTCAGGTTCCGATGGACTCAGGTTCGAAGCTTTCAAAGGCTTTAGATGATCAGTGTATTGATGAAAGTGAGTATAGAAGAAATATTGGTTGCCTGAGATACTTGATTCACACCCGACCTGATCTCTCCTTTGTTGTTGGAATTTTAAGCCGCTATATGCATAACCCGAAGAGAAGTCATGGTGTGGCTTTGAAGCATGTTTTGAGATACTTAAAAGGAACTTCAGGTTATGGTCTCACATTCAAGAAAGGAAGCAGCTCCGGGTTAGTAGGCTATTGTGACAGCAGCCTTAATCTAGATGAAGATGATGGTAAAAGCACAAGTGGTCACATTTTCTATCTCAAAAACTGTCCTATTACATGGTGCTCACAGAAGCAGGAGACGGTAGCTTTATCTTCTTGTGAGGCAGAGTTTATGGCGGCTACAGAAGCAGCTAAGCGGGCTATTTGGTTGCAAGATTTGCTCTTTGAAGTTACAGGTGAAGAACTTAAGAGAGTAACGGTTCGCATAGATAACAAATCCGCTATAGCACTTACCAGAAATCCTGTCTTCCACGGCCGCAGCAAACACATTCATAGGAAGTTTCATTTTGTTCGTGAATGCGTAGAAAATGAGCTGGTGGAGGTCGAGTATGTTTCTGGCATTGAGCAGAAATCTGATATCTTGACTAAGGCACTTGGGAGAATCAAGTTCAAAGAACAAAGAAGCTTCATTGGAGTTCAAGATTTGAGTGAGCAAGATGATTTCAAGCTTAAGGGGGACAATGTTAGTGTAAGCTTGAAATAGCTTGAGGTTCAAGCTAAGTATATTTAGGAGATATCTAAATATACATATCTAGAGATTTAGGAGATATCTAAATAATGTAATATTTCCTAAAAGTTGTTTGGATGAATATTCTTTCTTCTCTATATAAGAAGATGCAGGGTGTTGCATAGCTTATAAGAGAGGTTAGAGAGATTAAGGTTGCTTTAGTTTTGAGAAGTTTCTAAAGTAATAAACGAGAGTTATTCGTTATTCTTGTGTTTTGATTCAATATGCATGAGAAGCTGATTGGCGTCTACGTCAACCCCGACGAAAAGATGAACTAAACAAAGACCACTCATCAAGTTCACAAGGAGTTTCCATATCCCGACGTCTCTTTCTCTTTGATTTTTAGATTTAGTTCTTTTGTAGAGTTTAGAACCGTTGTGGATTAATTAAGCTATTAAGGATGCACCCTTTGTGTTCATCTTCTTCATTCAGATTTTGTGTAACAGAAAACAGTTTCAGTTTCCGTTTATGATTTTTCTTCAGTTTCTCTTCGTCAAGTTGAATGTGATTACTAGCTTATCTGATATGTCTATATTTTGTCTCTGCTAAGCTTGTATTTGCCATACATTTAGTTAGGATAACTTGTTGTTTTGCATAAATTTTTAGTCTCTTTTGTACACATTGCATATTTAGGTAGTTCTTGCATCATTCTTGCATACATTGTGCATTTCGGAGTATTTCAGGTATCTAGGAGACGTCGGAAACACATCGTTCGAGTCGCCGTTCGAGTCACCGTTCGACGTCGTTCGAGTCACCCACTCGAGCAACACCTTGACCATCGATCGAGTCGTCACCCACTCGAGCAACACCTTGACCGTCGATCGAGTCGTCACTCACTCGAGCAACACCTTGACCGTCAATCGAGTCGCCGTTCGAGTCGTCCTTCGAGCCACCGGTAGGGGGATTCAGATTTTGATGTCTTCATCAAAGTTGTAGAGAATTGAGTCTTATTTCCAATGCCGTTTATTTCAAGCCAATCGGAGGTGTGGTGAAACAGTTATCATCGTTTTAGTGGAAGCGTATACATCCAGCTCGAGTCGCCACCCGTCGACTCGACCCTCCTCCACTCGAGCCAACACCATCACCCACTCGAGCCACTACTCATTCGTACATGCCAGGAAGACGTTTCGTCTTACACGCTTCAGGAGATTCCCAAACCAACTCGTCATCTTGTCGTTTTAAGTTTTAGGGATTTACATGTTTTTACTATAAATACGTTTTGTTAAGTCTTGGCGGACATCATCTTAGTTTTTATCTCGTTTTGTTTTCTAAGGTTGACCTAGCCACAAAAAACGTATTCCGATCTTGTAATCCAGATAGCTTTGATTTTATTGAGTTTTTGCATTGGATTTCTTCTACAAAGTTGTTCTTCTCATTTTTACGTATCTAAGAATGCTTGTTTCAATGTTTTCTGAGTTTGTATTGTTGATGATGATTTTCGGATCTGAGTAGTGCGTTAGTTCTTGAGGATGGGATAGATTAGGTGGAGGATCTTAGGATGTAGAGTGTTTAAGCGTTGATTGTATGATTCCCTTCTGGACTAGAATAAGAAATACTAGTTTCTCTCTGATCAATTGGGACTAGGTTCGAGACATTTCCACACCCAAAAGGTGTTTGATGAAATGTCTGACCAACTAGTGCAAGAGACTTACGTTCCTAGCCTAATAGATTAGTTGTCTAGGATGTTTGTTGACGTGAATGAACTTGTTTGTCATGCCTGCTCGACCATGTTTCTCTAGCGAGAGCTAGGTTTGGAAGTGGTTGAGTCTGAGTAGCTTCTGTCAAAAGATTGGATTAGCTAAGTCGTGATGTTCATTGTTTAGGGATAGATTGCTTGTGCCATGTTAAACACTCTGTAGATTAGGATACTCCACCGACATCAATTACTCCCATCCTTAGGACTTTTATCTTTCTTATTTTTATTATATTCCCGAGACTGTTTCGTTTCTCGTTTTTTTTAGTTCATGCTTAGACTCGTTTATGTTTTTATTCATTTCCACTTCTTGTCATGCATTCTCGTTTCTAGTTCTGTAACTCATTTTCGTTTTGCATTTTGACCATTCTAGGATTGTTAGACAAACACTCTTCTTGAATTTGCTTGACTTGTGATTGCTTGATTGCATCTTGATTGTTAGCAACATCCCATTTGGATTGACACCTTAAGTACTACAACACATAAGGTTAATTGAACCTGTTAGGAGACACAAAAATCCTAGTATCAATTTGGCGCCGTTGCGATTTGGGATTCGTTTTGCTACATTTAAGATTTCAAGTTTTGCAAGATTAAGTTCTATTACACTTATCATTCTGAGTACTAACTTGTTTAGGTGTTCTGCTTGTTTGTCTTGCACCTAAGGTACCTGTTGATTGCAACCTTGCATGCACACCATATCAAGAGGGCATCAGAATCTCCTTCCTGTTATCGACGAAATCAATCAGTTGCAATGCCCACGACAAGCTTGTACTTCCACCGATCATCCCGTACCAGTCACTATAGAACAACAGAATGAACCACATTCGGGACCGCGAAACATTGGTGCTGGGGATGCACCAAACACTCATACTCAGCGTGCTGGAATCGTCCCTCCCACCGTGCAGAACAACAATTTCGAAATCAAAAGTGTTATGATCTCCATGATCCAAGGAAACAAGTTCCACGGGTTGCCTATGGAGGATCCACTCGACCACTTGGACGAGTTCGACCGTCTGTGCAGTCTCACCAAGATCAACGGTGTGAGTGAGGACGGTTACAAGTTGCGCCTCTTCCCATTCTCCCTGGGAGACAAGGCTCATCAATGGGAGAAAAACCTTCCCAAGGGATCAATCACCACCTGGGATGGTTGCAAGAAAGCATTCTTGGCCAAGTTTTTCTCCAACTCCAGAACAGCACGTCTCAGGAATGAGATTTCCAGCTTCACTCAGAAGAACTCAGAATCATTCTGTGAAGCCTGGGAGCGTTTCAAGGGTTACCACAGCCAGTGTCCACACCATGGTTTCAGCAACGAGTCACTGCTGAGCACTCTATACCGTGGTGTACTTCCAAAAATCCGCATGCTGCTTGACACTGCTTCTAACGGAACTTTCTGAACAAAGACGTTGATGAAGGATGGCAATTGGTTGAGAATCTCGCCCAGTCTGATGGTAACTACAATGAAGACTAAGACCGCACGGTTAGAGGTGACATTGCGTCTGAGGAGAAGTACAAGAGGGACCTTAAGAATGTCAATGACAAGCTTGACCACCTCTTGCTAAGTCAGCAGCAGACTGTCCATTTTGTATCTGAGGATGACCCTTTTCAAGTTCAGGACGGAAAGGGTGAGCAGTCTGAAGCAATAACCTACGTCCAGAATAAATGTGGATACAACAAGGGTTATAACCCCTACAAGACGAACCACAATTTGTCTTACAGGAGCACCAATGTTGCAAATCCACAAGATCAGGTGTACCCTCCTCAACAGCAACAACAAGGTCTGCAAAAACCTTTTGTTCCTTACAATCAAGGATTTGTGCCTAAGCAACAGTTCCAGCAAGGTTATCACACTCCTTCCGGACCACCACCAGGATTTTCACCTCAACAAGTTCAACCTACTCAAGCTCCAGATCAAGAAATGAAGCACATGCTGCAACAACTTCTTCAAGGTCAAGCTAGTGGTTCTCTAGATACCGCTAAGAAATTTGCTGAACTCAGTCAGCGGATGGAATGTTCTTACAATGATCTGAATGTCAAGTTTGAAGCTCTTAACTCCAAGATGAAGTATATGGAAGGCAAGACTGTTTCTACTTCTACCCCAACAACTGGCCAACTACCCGGAAAAGCAGTTCAAACCCCCAAGGACTATGCTACTATCCATGCCATCACCACCCAAGTTGTAGATGTACGGCTCACTGAGGACACTGACAGTTTAGATGGGGAGGATTTTATTCAAGATGAAGTTCAGATAAAGGATCATGTCGAGGTGCTCAAGGATCCAATTAAGTCAGCCAAGCAATCTGATCCTGAAGCTACTAAAGAACCCGCTGCTCCCAAGGATAAACCTGTGAGATTCATTCCTCCACCATACAAGCCACCTCTACCATTTCCTGTGAGGTTTAAGAAGCAGCTTACTGAGAAGTATAAAGCTCTGTTCGAAAACCAAGTCAAAGAGATTGAACTTAGGATGCCTTTGCTTGATGCATTTGCACTTGTGCCTCAATATCAAAAGTTTTTAACTGATTTGGTAACAGAAAGGACCAAAGAGAAGGAGGAGATAGCTAAAGGAGCTCAAGCTAAGGCTTTGGAAGATGAGAGGGTAGTGCATGACATAGGTGGGGTTATTCATGAATGCAAAGCTGTTATTCAGAAGATGATTATCCCAAAGAAGCTAGAGGACCATGGTTCTTTCACCTTGCCTTGTTCTCTAGGTCCATTGACATTCCAAAAGTGCCTATGTGACCTTGGTGCTTCAGTAAGCCTCATGCCACTCTCTGTAGCTCAGAGGCTAGGATTCAACGAATACAAGTCATGTAACCTCCGCTTAATATTGGCTGATAGGACTACTAGATTGCCTCATGGTCTACTCGAGAACTTGCCCATCAAAATTGGACAAGTTGAGATTCCTACTGATTTTGTGGTGCTGGGAATGGATGAAGAGGCTAAAGATCCACTAATCCTGGGAAGACCTTTCTTAGCTACAGCTGGCGCAGTCATTGATGTCAAGAAAGGGATGATTGATCTCAATCTGGCTAAAAACTTCAAGATGAAGTTTGACATCAAGGATTCTAAGAAGAAACCAACTATTGATGGGCAGACCTTCGTGATTGAAGAGAAAGATCATAAAACTGGGTTTGACATCTTTGAGAGTGTGAATGAGGCAGAAACTGAGGTTTTGGTAACCAAAGAGAAAACTCAAAGTGTCACTTGAGCATTCTCCAACTCGTGTGCAGTCGTTACCCTCCCTATGCGTCGAGACCTACTTCCTAATCACCAACCGCAAGAGACGAGTCTTCCCGCGCTTAACAGTTTGTCTGAACCCCAAACAACCAAGATTTTAAGGGATACAGTGATGGAATTAACAGCCATGTTGGAGGAGATGAGAGGGCAAATCATGCAGCTCCAGGATAAAGTTAAAATTTCTTCTCCAAGAAAAGCAAGACAGAGGTTGGGGATAATGAAGAAGAGAAGATATTTTCTTATTGAACCTGGGCAGAATGCTAAGGAGTATATGGTTAGACAAGACATTCTAGAGGGATCTACAAAACCTCTCTATGACCCTCCCAAAGCATAAGGAGTATGCAAAGTCAAGCTAGGGACTTTAAACAAGCTCACTTGGGAGGAAGTCCCAAAGGTACCATTGTAAATATTTTTAGGATCCTTGTGTTTTTGATTTTGGTTTTTAGTTTTATTGTGTTCAGGAATCTACAGAAGGGAGTATGAGCTCAATGCAAGTATCACTTCCGTCACTACCGTTCACCATCACTCGAGTCGGCACCGTGCGACTCGACCCATCCGGCGATCCGAGCTCACTACACGACTCGACCGACGCAACTCGATCCTGTGTTCCGAAGTATCCCGCTCGAGTCAACTCTACTCACTCGACCAGTCTAACTCGAGTCGACCATCTCCCACTTGACCGACAAGCTCAACACATGTCCCGTCATCGCTTTTCTTTGTCACCCACGACCAGTTCTGACTTGATCCTTCTGAAGCTTTCGTCGCAGTCCCGGAGAACAAACATGCATCTGTCACCCTTCGACACGACCCTCGTTGTTACACCACACGAGCTGAACGACTCGACTACCGGATCATCCACCTCGCTCAAGTCGACGTGCGTACACTCAACCCACATCGACCTGCTCTCCACACGACCTGCACGAATATCCACTCGCGTATCATCACGACGTTGTGACTCAACCAGACCATCTAACCCAAGTTGACGACATGCAGTGCGACGAGCAGCCGATCACTTATCAGAACACGCAAGCGGTTGAGCAGCAAGTTGACCAACCAGCTGAGACCACTCCCGCGGATCCCGAACACGGTGAAGGATAGAGCCAATATCACGCACCAACTCCTTGGGCGAGCTCCGACTCCTTCTTCTACTACTGAGGTACTCCTACCTTCCTTTGTATATACTATTTCATTACTGCATTGTTTGTGTTGTGATTCTTAAATCCTCCTGCAAATTTTTCTTACACAGGAGACTGTGTAATTTAAGTTTGGGGGAGGGTTTGAGATGATGTATCTGATACTGTGTTCTGTGATTCTTATTTCAATTTGTTTTGGCATCATATCATGTTTGAGATAGCATCCATTTATTTGCATAGAAAAACCAAAAAAAAAAAAAAAAAAATTGAAAAAATTCGAAAATTTCCACAAAAACAGAGTGTTTATGTAGCTTGCACTTGCATATTAGGATTGAGTCTAGTGTCATTCATATAGGGTTGTTGCATTTAGCATAGGGGTTGATGATGATTGTAACCTTGGTAGCATGCTGAATTCAATAGGATAGGATCAAGGCCCTTGTTATTAGTTATTTGATGCATGTTGATTGAATTTGAAAATGTAAGATTGAAGCATGATTTGAATTGACGTCATTCTTTATCTATCTGAACCTAATCCTGACTTGCAATTATCTTGTTATGCATTGAAGTTGAACTCATGGATACCATATACATACTTGGATTGTCTTTCACATTTTTACCACCCTTGTCAATCCAAGTAGCTGATTCCCATTTTTGAAACAGTTCCCCGCACCCTTAACCAACCGTTCTTTCAAGCCAATTGTATTCTTGAGCTTCAGGCCTTTTCCGAGTTGAGCTTGTTAGAAAGTGTTAGGTTCTAACCGACAAGAGTAGGATCCTGTTTAGTTCTAGTTCGCGTTATCCGGACTAGTAGGACTAGGTGAGAACTTGATTTTGGGTATTGGGTATGGATTTGTGCAGAAAAGTAAAGGGTAGAAAGTCTTAAGGAGGGAGATGTGTTTTCAAAGTTTACAAGTCTAGTAAAGGATTTGGGTTGAGCAAAGTAAAAAGAGTAATTGGTTCTGGGCATGAAATAAAAAAATTAGACAAAGGAAAAAAAGTAAAAATATTTAAGATGTCTAGAGTCCTTAGAAGAAAAGAAAAAGAACCTTACTGATAATAAAGATTTCCCAATCCGCTAGAGTGATAAGAAGTGAACTCCTCCTAAGACCAAATCTAAAGAATGAAAGAATGGGTTTGAGATGAAGTTACGGATGAAGGGTAGAGATAGGACCAACTTCGGTTTGGAATGTTCTTTGGGTAGACAGGGCGCTGCTCTTGTATGTATCAGTTGGTTTCAACCTTTAGCCTTCTCTTAAGCTCAACTCTTTTCATGAGAGAACCTTGTTATGTATCGATGGAACCACTTGAGAAAGAGACCACATTTGTCTCTAACCTTTCACCTAGCCAAATGAGTTCAATGACACTTCATAGCTTGATTCATGGTTCTTTGTTAATAAATGTTAAAGGGGGTGATTGATAGGATTGCATGTGTAGATCAAACGAATAAAATTTATTCACCATGCATCATAGAACTAAAAACAAGGACCTTGATTATATTTATTCTATTCAGCATGTTTTAGGTTCTGAGACCCCATCTTCACACCTCTTCTCCAAACGTTGTTCTTGATCGTTTGCTTGAGGGCAAGCAAAGAATAAGTTTGGGGGAGTTGATATGTCTATATTTTGTCTCTGCTAAGCATGTATTTGCCATGCATTTAGTTAGGATAACTAGTTGTTTTGCATAAATTTCTAGTCTCTTTTGTACACTTTTCATACTTAGGTAGTTCTTGCATCATTCTTGCATACATTGTGCATTTCGGAGTATTTCAGGTATCTAGGAGTCGTCGGAAACACATCGTTCGAGTCGCCGTTCGAGTCACCGTTCGACGTCGTTCGAGTCACCCACTCGAGCAACACCTTGACCATCATCGAGTCGTCACCCACTCGAGCAACACCTTGACCGTCGATCGAGTCGTCACTCACTCGAGCAACACCTTGACCGTCAATCGAGTCGCCGTTCGAGTCGTCCTTCGAGCCACCGGTAGGGGGATTCAGCTTTTGATGTCTTTATCAAAGTTGTAGAGAATCGAGTCGTCTTTCCAATGCCGTTTATTTCAAGCCAATCGGAGGTGTGGTTTAAAAGTTATCATCATTTTAGTGGAAGCATATACATCCAGCTCGAGTCGCCACCCGTCGACTCGACCCTCCAGCTCGAGTCGCCACCCGTCGACTCGACCCTCCTCCACTTGAGCCAACACCATTACCCACTCGAGCCACTACTCATTCGTACATGTCAGGAAGATGTTCCGTCTTACACGCTTCAGGAGATTCCCAAACCGACTCGTCATCTTGTCGTTTTAAGTTTTAGGGATTTACATGTTTTTACTATAAATACGTTTTGTTAAGTCTTGGCGGACATCATCTTAGTTTTTATCTCGTTTTGTTTTCTAAGGTTGACCTAGCCACAAAAAACGTATTCCGATCTTGTAATCCAGATAGCTTTGATTTTATTGAGTTTTTGCATTGGATTTCTTCTACAAAGTTGTTCTTCTCATTTTTACGTATCTAAGAATGCTTGTTTCAATGTTTTCTGAGTTTGTATTGTTGATGATGATTTTCGGATCTGAGTAGTGCGTTAGTTCTTGAGGATGGGATAGATTAGGTGGAGGATCTTAGGATGTAGAGTGTTTAAGCGTTGATTGTATGATTCCCTTCTGGACTAGAATAAGAAATACTAGTTTCTCTCTGATCAATTGGGACTAGGTTCGAGACATTTCCACACCCAAAAGGTGTTTGATGAAATGTCTGACAAACTAGTGTCAGAGACTTACGTTCCTAGCCTAAGAGATTAGTTGTCTAGGATGTTTGTTGACGTGAATGAACTTGTTTGTCATGCCTGCTCGACCATGTTTCTCTAGCGAGTGCTAGGTTTGGAAGTGGTTGAGTCTGAGTAGCTTCTGTCAAGAGATTGGATTAGCTAAGCCGTGATGTTCATTGTTTAGGGATAGATTGCTTGTGGCATGTTAAACACTCTGTAGATTAGGATACTCCACCGACGTCAATTACTCCCATCCTTAGGACTTTTATCTTTCTGATTTTTATTACATTCCCGAGACTGTTTCGTTTCTCTTTTTTTTAGTTCATGCTTAGACTCGTTTATGTTTTTATTCATTTCCGCTTCTTGTCATGCATTCTCGTTTCTAGTTCTGTAACTCATTTTCGTTTTGCATTTTGATCATTCTAGGATTGTTAGACAAACACTCTTCTTGAATTGGCTTGACTTGTGATTGCTTGATTGCATCTTGATTGTTAGCAACATCCCATTTGGATTGACACCTTAAGTACTACAACACATAAGGTTAATTGAACCTGCTAGGAGACACAAAAATCCTAGTATCATTATCACAAAGGTGTAAATTAAGTGGCAGCTACTGGATCCACCAATATAATATAGTTGTTAGATCCGAGTTATTAGATTGAAGTGAGCATGTCTTCTTACAACCTGCTTCGGTTAACTGTCAAGACTGACAGAAATGTAGGATGGGAATCATTGACAGCATTACTCAAAAACAGCCCAAACTTAAAAAACACTTGTCTTCGAAGTACTGAGTATTTATATCTTTTATTATACCATATGTTGGTTGATATACATTATTCAAACATCAAGGCAATTAGATTTTGATCAAACTAGCTAGTTCCCTTTTGTGTTTTAGGGGCTTCTTCACAAGAGTTGGAAATAAGTGTATAAGCGATGAGTGCTTGTGCAGCCCTTTGGAGGAGGCGGACATTCCCACTTGCATGCCTATCATCAAGTCCTGTGAAGGTTTTAACGGTATTGAAGTTTGGAGTTATCTATGAAGAGGATGACATGGACAAGATGATGAAGCAAGTCGTGTACTTTCTTGAGACAATGCCGAAACTAAAAAAACTCGTAATACACTACGAAACGTCCATACACGAAGATGTGGAAGAAGTGCTGGGACAGTTTCAGATGGTTCCTCGAGAAGGTCTAACCAAATGCAAGATTCAAGTAATCTTTGATAACCTCAATTTGTCCTCTGCTTTAAGCATGTGTTACTAGTTACTACTATATGGTTTCTCAAATTCTTTTGGATTCACTCATGCCTCTTTTCACCATGTCAAAGCCATGAGTGTGTCTTGGCTTTAAGTTATTATGTAAGGACTTGTTCTTAATTTATGCTTTCGTCGGTTTAAGTAAACTTAGGGCATGATTACTGGTAGTTCTCTTAGGAGTACTCTTAACTAAAAATTAAAAAGTAATAATAAAATAATAATAAAGGAAAGTAAAAGATAAGCAACGCTTCTTCATATATAATCGAGAGAATCGATTCTCTTGACAACCACTACATGTGGCAAGTTTTAATAGGCTAATTCTTTTTTCCCAGATTTATTATTTAAATAAATAATAATATTTAAAAAAAAGTAATTAAAATATATTATTGTGATAAATGTCTTTCTTTTTGTCTTTTGTGAAAAATTATTCTTTAATCCTAGTGAGGGTAAACAAATATAGTTGGTTCATTAAGACGAAAAAGAAAATTAAGCTTCAAATCGTTAAAACATTATTGTGAATCAATTTATTAAAAACGTAGCATGTGTTTTTATTATTACGGACAATGATAAGATATAGAAATAGAATGTAAGATTAAAACCGTGTGCGATAAGAAAAGAAAACCTAATAAATATAACTGCATGTCTCTGGTTATTGCTTCAAACTCTTCACTGTGACCTCCAAGACTTAGCCATCTCAAAGCCATTCTTGGCGTTGCGATAGTCGTCAATTGTCATATCAATATCAGCCTGCGAGTTCATCACAAATGGCCCGTGCTGAAACACAGGCTCGCCGATCGGTTCCCCTGCAATCAACAAGAACCTCAACGGCCTAGAGCTTGATGTATTCTCCACGCTAACTTGATCCCCTCTTCCAAATACCACAACATTGTGTGCTTCTACTGTGGAAGAGTCCGAGGAGCTAAACACGCCTTCATCGCCTTCTAGAACGTAGGCGAAAGCAGTCCATGACTCTGGAATGGTCTGGTTGGTTTGAGCACTTGGGTCGACAGTAACGTCAAGGAACATGATTGGTGTTTCTGTGTAGCAAGGAGACTTGACTCCCATCGACTCTCCGGCTATGATTTTGACCTCTACTCCATTGTCCCATGCTCTACGAATATATGAATTCGGTATTTCTCGGTTTTTTGGCCAGATCCTGTCATAAAACCAAACAAAAGATATCTTAAAACATTGAAAAAGATGAATATAACTAGAATCTTTTATCATGAAGAATTTTTTTTGTACATCTTTTGACTGGAAGGGAGGTTGATCCAGAGTTGTATGAGACTGTTAGCTTCTTCTTGAGGCATTTCAGAATGAATAAGTCCTCTTCCTGCTGTCGTCCACTGCAATATAATAACCAAAATCAAAAGGATGCAACAAGAAAGCTTAGTAGTAAGAGTATTTTAATTATGTTTATTGTTTCACCTGAACATCTCCTTCTTGGATTGTACCTCTATGACCATTACAGTCTTGGTGAATGAGGCCTCCCTATATTGTACAAGTTAAATCGATATCCAAGTAAGCAAAAGTAGAAAAGGCTTTTAATTATTGATTTAAATCATGGATGAAGAAGATATATATATGTTCTCACCTGCAACATGTATGTCACACTTTCAAAACCTGTGTACACAGTTGATCCAATTACATCAGGAAAATTAGAGACCAGAGGAATTAAGCAGATGTACGTAGAAAAAAAAAATAATAATAATAGGCGTGAATTTGACCTCTGTGAGGATGATCTCTGAATCCACCAGGAGGTGAAACTGAATCAAGAAACAGAGCAAATCAGAACAAACAATAAGTAAACATAAAAAATCAAAAATTTAATTCACACATTGGGGAAGTAAAAAGAATGTTACAGGAAAGTTCAGCAAGCGAGACGAACGGGTCCAATAACTCATGGTTTGTCCTGAATTAACCATGCAACAAGAAAAATAAATGAAACTTGAAGGTGAAGAAGCCATTGGATTATACATTAGAAAATTGATAAACAATAAAAAAAGCAAACTCACTTCGTGATGCCTTGTCTAATAACATTACCAGCACCACCGTCGTTCTCAAAATTTGCATAAATCTTCTTAACAACCTGTCTCTCTGACATGGTGATGATGTCCTTTGTGTCTTTTGTCTCTCTCTGTTTGAGTGTTTGTGTGTTTATTTTTGGCGTGCGTACACATATTTATATCACAAAAACAAAGACAAAAAAAGAAATAAATAAAAAAATCTCGTTTCCATAAATGTTTGATTGTAATGTATTTTACCAATTTATCATAAATGTAAACTTTCTATAGCTTTGTCGAAAATTAAAAAAAAAAAAAAAAAAAAAATTCTATAATATTTTCTTCTTTTAAACATCAAAGGATAGGAAAATTAGCTTTTGATGTTAAAGAAAATAAAATAAAAATATAGAAAACATCCCAAAATTCATTATTGTCGTTCAAGAACTTCTTTTTTTTTGCAGATATAATGAATTTTAGTAAAATACATAATAATATAAGTAAATTCCCTGAATTAACATTTACATTCTAAATACTTTACATTTTAATAAAATATGTTTTTCGGAATTATTATTATTTTGAAAATAACATTCTTTTTTGTAAAAAAAACATTCTTTTTTGTAAAAAAAAAACATTTTTTTTTGTCACATGAAAAAAAAAACCAGATAACTTGTACACGTATGATTCGTTGGGATTTTTAGTTTAAACTCTATAAACATCTATACTATTAAAAGGGGAGCATTTTTAATAAGTAGACATATATTAAGAGATTATTACAATGAAATGCCACTGAAAACTGAATAGGGATAAGTATAATACTTGAAGCCAAACAGATTGAATTCGAAATTAATTGAAGCTAAACAAACTGATACTCATTACAGTTGCCGAACAAAATAAAAAGATATTATCTCATAAAAATCGGGTATAATTAAGACCTACCATATACCATCTAACTAAATCAACACCGTATAATATAAACAACTAATTAAAATACAAAGCATTAATTACTATATTTAAATCGTATCCCTAATAATTAGTAACTACCACAAAATTACCACAAAGCATTAATTACCATATTTAAATACGATTTTATATTTAATGTGAATTTTTAAAACATAACATCCCGAATCTTTCAAACTATTACCAAATATGCAATCAAATATTAATCATTATCCAAATTATACTTCAAATATTAAATGTCTGATTTGAAAAACCAAAATTTGCGGAAAAAAAAATCAGTAAACACATCATTAGAAAATCAATCTAAATTTATATTTCTGTATTTTAGTGACTACCATATATAAACGAAAACATCAACAAACCATTAGTAAATTTATACTTATTTTCTAACAGACTTTTATATACTTGTATATATAATTTAGATATTCTCTTAATACCATATTTGGATTGTTAGGAGCATATTCCTATTTTCAAACTAAATATTACGTGATTAATGGGATTGTATAAAGATTACTTCTTATCAAACCTAATAACTATCTATAAATCAGCCAACTTCTTTTAGTATAAATATTGTAGTGATCAATATCATTTTTAATTCACTAAAAACTCTCACCCATGATTTACAAAAGAATGGACCAAAAGCCCTCAGCCTAAATAACAGTTTGATTAGAATTGAATCAATACCAACTCATTGTTTAGCAGGTAGAAGCTATTGAATCAATACCATATCAAGGCTGCATGGTGCATGCTGCTAATCCGCATCAAAAACCACAAAAGAGAGCAGCTACCACTTTCATATTCCGGAGTTATGTTAATGCTGCTACTCCACATCAAAAAGTACAAAAGAGCAGCTTCCTAATTATATTACTACCAGTAAACATCAAAAACAGAGAAACACAATAAGTAATCCAATTCCAACATTCAATAATCTAACTAGTTTTTAGAAAACATAAATGTAAATACATAACTTATACCAAGGCAAGCAAGAGTCACTGAGTATCATTCTGTGCATTCCGAGAATCTATACAAAAAAACAATGGTCATAAGTAAACAGAATTGTTTATAAACAAGAGTAAACAAATTGGTTATACACTTATACTAAGGGCATCTCCATTGGTAAAGATGTAAGGAAATATGTTAACATTATTTTTATGAGAAAAATACAAATTCAAAGCTAAAAACTTTCCTAAGATATAAGTAAAAAACTCACCTCCAATGGTAAAGTTGTTAATTCAAAGTTCTTAAACTTTTTTCAAAAACTTGCTTTAAACAAAGAAGAAGAAGAATCTTGAACTTCAAGCAAGATTGGCTTTGCAGGCTTGATTGGTTACGTGGCTTTGCAGAACTATTATCAGCCCGGTTATTGTACCTTGGCTAAGCACATCCGCAGCTATACAAGTTGATGTCGGCTTGTTGGTGCTATTGCTCTCGGCTCTTTCCTGCATATACTCATTCATGATCAGAAATTCAAACACAAAATCAGTTTTCTTCAAGAACAAAAACACTCATTCAAACTTGATCAATAACACAAACTCAATCATGTCTATGAATATGATGAACATAAGGAACAGAGACTTGTAACAATCTATCTATGAAATCGGACTAGTAATAAAAACAGGACAAGCATGCCTATGAGCATGCTGAGCATCCCAAAATCAGTGGCAACATGATACTAACCAACCAACAGAAAAAGTTCGAGACTTTCAAAAGCTTGGAAAAAAGAAGATTACTATTGGTTGAGTAAACTTGAAACAGAACAAAGTAAAGAAAGGAAGAGAGATTATAGAGAAAAAGAGCATTATTCCATCGCAGGAAAAGGAATAAATATCAGTACCTCTATCCGATCTAAATTCTGTACCAACGAATAAACTTTAAAGGAAGTTAGACTCACACTTATGGTGGGGAATTCAAAGTGGACAAAAGAAGACGTATTGTATTGAATCAAAGAGCATCAATCACTAGAATCAGTTTGATGTTGTTACATGAGCATGCACCCCTCGGCCAAATTTTTTATTATGAAACTTCATTAATTCTTTAAACCACATCTCTCTAATCTGCACATTGAATCAGAAGAACCAAAGTTAAATTTTGAAGTTTGAAATAACATAACAGCCTAAGTTCAAAACCTACATCGCAAGTGTATAAGTATTAAATCCCTAAACCCTACACCCTAACATCAAATCCCAATTCCGATAATCCTAACATCAAATTCCAATTCCGATAACCCTAATTCATCAAATTCCAACCCTAATTCATCACAATCTACAAACGGAAAGGATAAAATCATACCATTGGAGCATTGAGATAGAGATTGCATCATTGACCATCGACAAAAAGATCGATCAAAGATCGAGAGAGAAGAGAGAGATCGAGAGATAGAAAGAGAAAGAGAAGAAACGAAAAGAAAAAACGCGCAAGTTTTTTTTCATCTAGCCATTCCCCATTCGACACATGTCCTTTACATATTTACAGTCACGTGTCTTAGCTAAGATATAATTCTCAAATATCTTAGCTTATTCAGTATTTTTTATTTATTTTTTTCTAAAAATCCCTAACATACTTGCTACTATACTACCGATGGAGATGGTCTAACCAACGGATTCAAAGAATGCAACATCATCCAACATCTGCATTATGGAAGCAACTTCAGCTTCTGCTTTGTACGAACACATGTAGAATAGTAAAGAGAAATCAGAAGTAAACAAACCAATGTAATATAAATACAAATCAGAAGCAAAGGATTAAAGTGATCATCTCAGCCATTGTTGAGTGAGAATCAGTACCTCAACCATATAAGGAGTTAAAGAACTCCTATATGAATCCAATACTCGGCCACTAATACTAAACACTGATTCTGAAGCGACAGAGGAGACTTGGATAGCTAGAACATCCTTAGCCATTGTAGATAAGATAGGGAACTTCTGGGTGTTACACTTCCACCACGAGAGGATATCATAAGGGAAACCCAAAGCAGTCTCCACTCTAACATCTGTTTTCTCAGTTAAGTAGATATCCAACTCACTGCAGCAATCTACTTGTCTCTTAGTGCTAATCATGTAGTTGTATAAAGTCTCTACCCCCACACAGCCATCCTCATCATCATCATCAGATAAGGCAGCCATAGTATTTGCTGCCTGTGATGCTTCTGGTTGCTCAACCTCAACAGGTCTGCTAAGTCTGGAACTGTATTCCTCATACAGTTTTCTCATCACATCTATGACTAATTTAGTAAGCTTCCTACTCTCTATTGTATCCTTACCGTAAAGTTGTTCAAAGCATAGACTAGCAAACTGCATCTTATTCCTGGGATCAAAGACACTACCAACAATGACTAGCGGATTCATATTCATTAACCCATCCAATACTTCTCAAATTTATCCCTCATAATGCGAGCCTGCTTTCTAACCTCCTCATCACTGTTTCCACACTTAGTAATTAAATGTCTTTCAATGTTTACAATCTCCTTGTAAGCAACAGTCGAGGTCACAGATGTGGAAGCAGAGAATGCCAAAGTAGATTTGTAAAAGACCTTGAGAAACTTCACTAACCTCTCGGCCTCTTCCCAATCAGAAAACATTGGTGGTCCAACACGGCTTAGTCTCATCTTTTTCCATGAAGTAATCTTCGTACAGCTTGTCCTCACTCAGCATCTTCTCAAAGGCTACTCGTAACTTCAAAGCTGAGGTGAGCATAAGGTATGTTGAATACCACCTTGTAACCACATCCAGAGGCAAGTTGCCTCTACACACCTTTCCTGTGTCACACATGTAGAAGATTAAAGCCAAATCAGAAGCAAACAATCCAAAGTAATATAAATAGTTAAATACAAATTAGAATCAAATGGTTAAAGACTTAAAGTGATTACCTCAACTGAAAGGACTTCAATCTTGTAAAAGAGGATCTCACATATTTGATGGCATTCCGGATAGCAACAATGCTATCTTTTGCCCTTTTCAGACCATCTTCCACAATTAGATTGAGGATGTGAGAACAGCACCTCATATGCATGAATTCACCATTGGTTACTAAAGCTTCACCTCCTTTCAGCATCAACGCTTCTCTAAAAACCTTCAGAGCCTTGTCATTCCCCTTAGCATTATCAACTGTAACTGTGAAGACTTTCTCAATCCCCCAATCCTCTAAGCAATCAAGAAGATGTCCTGAAATTGTCTCTCCTTTGTGATCTGTCCCTACCTTGAAGCTAAGTATCCTTTTCTGCATTGCCCAATTCTCATCAATCCAGTGAGCAGTCACAACTATGTAGTTGACAGAGGTGGTTTGCGAAACCCATATATTAGTGGTTAGAGAGACTCTTTGTTTCTCAACACTAAACAAGTTTTTAAGCTCTGATTTCTCTTGCAGATACCTCCCAGCAATGTCCTTAGAACATGTCTTTCTAGAGAAAGTCTGATATAATGGCAGAATGTTGAAACAAAACCGCTTCCACCCTTCAGATTCAACAAACGATGATGGCAACTCATTCACCACAACCAATTCATTACAGATTCCTAAACAGCTGAGGATCATACCTAATGACCCTCATATTCCCTTGATTATAAGTACCTAATGCCTTCAGATTCTCCCTCTCAGTGAAATCCTTGTACAGTTTGCAGATACGAATGTGACCCCTCATAGAACTAGTCCCTGCTAGAACCGTATCACACCCTACTTCTATCCCACAATACTTACAAAAACTTAACTTATCATCCTCATTCCTCTGAATGAAGTGTTGCCATACCTCAACCCTTTTAAGATACTTCCTCTTTGGCTTAGGTGGTAGAGCAGAGTCAGCAGTCCTTTTCTTCCCAGCCTCAGTAGTCCCAGCCTGAGCAATTCTTTCAATGATAACAGGTTCTTCAGCATACTTCTCGACGTTAGGGTCGTTTGGGTCATGTGCATCCATCTACAAAGCATCACAAACGCTTAGCATTAGAGAAGTTCAAATAAGTAAACCATCAAAAAAAGTATACTCAAAACTAGCTACTCAAAACAATCGATTAACAGAAACCCTAGTTTAGTTTGTGTTTAAATCCCAGATTAACAAAATTACGACTAAATTTAACAACCTAGAAGACAAATCTATAATAATCTATAATAAACTATAACAAATTTTGAAAAATAAATCGATTTGAAAAAATTAGGGTTAGGGTTTTTATTGAAATCTGACATTAACGAGATTCAAGTACTACAAATTAACAGAAATCCAAGGATTTAAAACCATTTCAACTATAAGAACAAAGACTGAAAGGAATAAGAGTTTACCTTCTTGATTTGGGGAGTAGGGTTCACCAAATCTTTCGATTTCAGAAATCTTCGAATGCCTATCTACTTGTAAAAGACGAAGAAGAATAACAGAAGAAGAGATTAAGATAACGAGAGAAGACTGAGACGGAGTTTGGGTTTCTCGGAGAATCGCCTTCGCAATCGTTTAGGGTTAGAGTGTTTTTCTCTCGGGGATGAAAATGATTATTAGGTTTAGGGTTAATGAGAAATATATATATATATATATATATATATATATATATATATATATCTTGGTTTAGTAAAACCGATCGGAATTGATCCCCCGAATCGAAATTACCCGAAACCGAATCCGCAAATTAATTTTCTCTATCAGTTCTCCGCATCCTTCAATCTCGGTCCCGAAAACCGAATGTTTCGGTTTACTCAGGTCGGTTTGTTCGGGTCTGCCGAAAGCCGAGGGGTATCACATATGAACAAAATGAAGTCACTTATTTTTATTTTTTTTAAGACAACAAATATATTTTTAAAAAAACAAAAAAAAACATATAATTAATGATGTCAATGTTCTTTAAATCGATCCTAACCGGAACACGTATTCGCCACTGGTTTTGTTTGTATCAGCTTGACATAGAGGGCTTTTTAGTCATTTATCCCCTTTAACAATAATGTTTGTAAAAATTACAGTTTCAATCCTCTCGAAACTTCTTCTTCTTCTTTTTCTCCTCAATTTCAATGACTCAAGCTTTTTAGGGTTTCCAGTGTTCCCGATTCAGATTCAATGTCTGGAGGAAATTCCAATTGCACCGTCTACATAGGTAAAGTGTCTCTTCCAAACATCTCCAAAATTTTTTTACCTGACAATTAAAAAACTTTCTCGGAAACCACTCGAAATGAATTTTTGATAAATCAGGGAACGTAGACGA
Source organism: Camelina sativa (assembly GCF_000633955.1). Lineage (NCBI taxonomy): Eukaryota > Viridiplantae > Streptophyta > Magnoliopsida > Brassicales > Brassicaceae > Camelina > Camelina sativa. The sequence continues at coordinate 9,912,691 of NC_025686.1, forward strand.
GAGAGTAAGCGATAGGGTTTTGTATGATATAATGATTCAAGCTGGTAGAGTAATCGATCTACACATACCTCGTGATAAAGAAACTGATAAACCTAAAGGCTTTGCCTTCGCTGAGTACGAGACTGAAGAAATCGCTGATTACGCTGTTAAGCTTTTCTCTGGACTTGTTTCTCTTTACAGTAGAACTCTCAAGTTTGCTGTGAGTCCTTGTTCTCCTCTCTGTCTTTTTAAATCTTTTGCCTAATGGTATTGATATGTTCTTGATTTTTTTTGTGTTTTGGTTTTGTGGATTTAGATATCTGGACAGGATAAGTTGCAGGCGAACTCCGGTAATAGAACGAGACCTCAGCCTTTGGCTTTCGAGCATTCGGATAGAGCTGCTTATCATTCAGAGAGGTTTTCGTCGCAATTGATCTCTCCGCCTTCACCTCTGCCTTTGGATTACACACAAGGTTTGTTTCTTTGGTTTACTTATTATCCCTTCTTGATTCATGGAACAAATAGAATGATAAACAGCTTTCGTTTTGAAGCATTGACAACAAGTTAGGCAGAGTATAGATGGTAGTCTCAATGTATCATTAGTTTGGCTGGTGAGTTATAAGAGTTTAGCTGGTTCTTTGCCAAATTTAACACAGATGAGTAAATCAAGAACCTTCTGCTCAATCTATTTGTCTTTCTAAGCATAAGACTTGGGTCTGTTTGCTTAAGCTAATGGCTATCACTAGTTTAGCTGCTAGAGTTATGCNTTGCTTAAGCTAATGGCTATCACTAGTTTAGCTGCTAGAGTTATGAGAAGTTAAGCTGCTTCGTTGTCGAATTCAACACAGATTACGATATCAAGAAACTTTTTAGTTCATTCAAAATTTGTCTTTCGGAGTATGAGTGAGAGTTAATATACTTTATTCTGTGTTTTTTTGTTATTGTGCATTTTTGCAGAGCCACCTCCACCAGGAGTATCAAATGGAGCAAGTTTGGAGTATAGTAGAAGGGTTCTTGGTTCAGCACTAGATAGTATCAACCATTCAAGACCACGTCGCTACTGAAACAGTGATAACACTCTCTTTTCTCTTTGTTAGAATGATTGTATGATAATCAATATTGAGATGAAGAAGAAGAAGAAGAAATTGTGATTGTAATGATCTACGGAATGAGAAAACACAACAAACTGGAAGATTTGTAGAACTGATGTAAACCTTTCTTTTATTATAAGACAGATATTTCTGTTGTTGTTTAACTTTAATAAAAAGTACAAACCCAAATCAAGGGGCTTAAGTAGTGCTGATGCATTAGCCGCCACTTATCGGAGGTATGATGGCTAACTCATCTCTATGTTGAACAATGGCGGAATCGGTTGTATATTCCTCGTTCAGCGCAAGAACGACACAGCCACGAACCTCTTCCAAGCTTGGGAACTTGAGAACCAACTCGTCCATGCATTTTTGCGTTGTACTACCTGATGGCATCTTAAGAGTTAGATCAGGCACACCTGTGAGCTCGCGTGCTCTTGCGAATAACAACACTTTGATCTCCACCGACGAAGTGTCATCACTTTCAATCTTTGTAACCTCTTTGTCCATAGCCAAAACACCTGAGAAAACACACAAGGATTGAGTCTTCACACAAAGCAGAGTCTCCAGCTGTGAATTGTTTTATTCTGAGAACATTGTATAAAGAAAAGTAATGAACCAAGACACAAACTGAGACTTTGTTTTGTAAAAGGAAAGCCACAGAACAATTGAATCAAAATGAACCAAGACTTATCTAAATGAATAAAAATAAAAATTAATACGAGTTCCGATTCTGAGCTGCTTAAACAAGGATTTGATTTCCGAACCAGGGCCCAGGGGAATCACATATACTTTTAAAAAGATGAAATTTTTTATCTAAATCTGGGAGCTTTACATGGAACATATTATAGTATACCAGGAGGCTGATTAAGCGGAGCCGTAAGAGTCGATCTGCGGTGGAAACTAGCCGGGGCTTTCCGGTGAGAGAGGGTGGAAATCGCTTAAACCAACCACAGCCACAGGCTCTGGAGTCAGCGACGATCTTTAGATTTGTGGCCCTGTTCGATCATATGGAAATAATTAAATCAAAAAAGTCCCAAACTTTCCCTTCGTCGCGGAATAAACCATAAACTTTCTAAGTGTGTTAATTATACCCTATTTACGCACCAACCGACTAACCTAGTAAGTAGTAACCTTACGCTTTTTTTTTTTTTTTGAACAAACAGTAACCTTACGCTTAAAATGATAAAATTCTCTAAATATATTGTTTGTTTGTGAGACAGAAATCTCAATAGAAAAGTAAAATCATACTTGATGGGATATGTTTTGGTTTTGGTGTACAATAGTGTGTAATGTATAGGATGACCAGGGATATTAATACTCCAACAAATATTCATCCCTCTCGACAAAATTGATTGACACTACAATAATCGGGAGATTATATCGTTTGGTCGGAATACTGACTCTTAACTCACGATCCCGTCAGTGAAGACGGTCGTCTGGATGATCCTCATGGTTTGATCATCCTAAAAACTCTCAACTATCCCGAAAAAAAAAAAAAAAACTGTTGACTTCTTTCACGAGTTCTAGGTACCAACCAATACCCGAGGAATGAAGTTGGATCACAAATGTCAAATATGTTGTTGATATAAGAAAGGGCATATGACTCAAATGGAGAAGGAAGGAAGCATGGGACACGCGTCACAAGATGGAGTTGGAGACGTTAGCCGTTAAACGCCGTGAATCATTCTAGTAAACGTAATAATTCTGTTTATGTTTTCACAGTGTATATAGAGCACATGTTAGCTCTTGCTTTCAATAGGCAATTATCTGGGTTTGTAATCTTTTTCTAGAATTCTCTAGACTCTATCTTCCTCATCCTTTTGTTGGATCTCCATTGGAGACTCTTACAGATGGGATGTTGAGACTGCGTTTCCTATGAATCTATTTTGATCTTTTGATCCTAATCTCTGTTTTACGTCATCAGTTGTTTGGCAGATAAAACTAACAATCACGTTCTATTTACTTGCATGCCTTTTTGCAATAATGTCTTGGAGATTATCGGATATACCTCTAACATTATTACATTCACCATCTCATGATTGTAACGAATATATTTCAAACATTCTTGAGTTTCAAACTATGAGACAAAACCAAACTGCTGCTGATGTTTTGCTCATACAAACCTCTTAAGGACTTACTTATTGAACAAAAATTCCTTCCTTTATGGTTAATTGCAAAGAAATAAATAATCTTGTTTTTTCATCATTTTCAAGATAGCCCCAAAAATGTTGTACTGATTAAAGGCTAAGGCGGACACTAACGAGTGGATTACGACAACCGAGTCTGATCAAGAGTTGAGTTACACGACTGCAGCAACTTCGTCTACCGTCCACAATTGGATCCGACCAAGATACTCCTCCTTCTTTCTTGAAATGTAGGATGGATAGTACGAGACCTGAGACCATAAATGGCATAGGCATAGCTAAATGTTAGGGAGCTTATTTTTCTCAAAACAGGGCAGTCCCCATAAAAAGGAGGTGCCAAGGCTGTATTATACTATTATCTGCTATGCAACCAGTCTGGTTACAAGGATTCAAATCAATATGTTTAAAAGGAGATTGTTCAGTTTTAATCGACATCATAAATGGACGCATTTATGATACATCAATCGCAGGTCTCTACCAAGATACATTCTTCTATGGCCACAACGTTTCCTTGAGACTCAGTTTATTTTTTTCCAAAAGAATAACAAAGCAGCCCACCTATCAGCTAAGTATGGTTGTATCAATTGTGAAAGTGTTTATCTTCCTGATAGGTTAAAGGGAACAATTGTATCATGACACTATTAATTCCTGATTAGTAAAGCTCGTTGAAAAAAATATATTTGATATAATGTATTTCAAAAATATTAGATATAGTTTTATTAATATAAATATGTCTGTATGTGTGTGAAATGTATCAAGTTTCATATGTAAGAAAATGAATATATATATATATATATTGTATGAGATTTGATATTTTCCTTTAGCTGTTATTCGTTTAGTGGTGTTTTCTTCTATCATTATCACGTCTTGAGTTGTTTATGGTCTATGCAGAAGGCGTCGCAGGTTGGAAGTGCATTGGCCTAGTTGATCACATCTTTTTGTGTCGTTCCTATGCATAATAGTTTACAATATTATATAATCAATATTATCCAAAAAAATTTGCATAGCCATTTGACTCTTAGATAAGTAAAGTCATGAAGTGACAACCAGAAGACACTTGGAAAAAATGTTTGGCAGAGACAGAGTACATAATCTTTAAACCTAAATGCAATAGCTTCCTTATGAAAACAAAACAAAATTTCTAGATGCATCACTATCACACCATTAAATGACCCTTAAAAACAGTCTCTAATCATCAGCTTCTGCAACCAGGATAGAAATAGTCGATACCATTGTCCTTGATCCTGAATTGAAAATTTTGCAACTTGTTCCTCGAGCTTCCTCGACCGGAGTTGCTAATCCCCTTGTTCAGAACAGTCAACTGCATATGCAATAAGACAACAAAAATCATTTAGACACCAAGAAATTATCAAACAAAAGGTTCAATATAGTAATTTTGAGGAAAAAGAGTATTGTGATTACTTACTTGGCCATGTACATCATTTGCTAAACCAGAGGCTAAAGGCCCTGCCTTTATCACAACATCTGCAAGACACACCATCTGTAGCAAAAACGCAGGTCTGTCCATACTCGCGTATATATCTTCATGATTGAGAATGACCAATGAACAATTCTGTCTTAAGAGAAAAATAAAGATTGAGGTTAAAAGACTCAAAAAGAAGAAAAAACCTATAATGTACTTCATAAATGGGTTACAGCCTCTCTGACTTACGCTTTCAGAACTTAAGGTGTGGCAATAGTGCAGGAAGTCCAAGACGTGATCTGAATTGCTGCCGGTAGTAGCAATTTCCAGGAGAGACATATCATCCACCATAACGGTTATGTTACCACTTGTTACACTCTGTAGCTTTCGAACGGTTTCTTGTATCTCCCGAAATAGTTTTGCAACTGCACTCACATTGTCTTCCACTTTATCACCATCTGCTAAAAAGAGATCTCAGTAAAAAAAAAAGTGTATTTAGATCTGAAAAGACAAGAGTAATCAGCACCTTACTAACAAGGTTTAAAGACGACAACTGACAACACAAAACAATGAAACGCCCATTACAAGTCCATAAATTTGAGAATAAAAGTAAAATATTGAGATAGAATCTAAGCTAACCCCACCAAAACTCATCATGTGTGTTCCCAATACAACCTACTGGTTTCAGAATCTGATTTGCAGAGAACAGAGACAATAGCTTCTCTATCTCTTTAAATCGTTTGCTTTCAAAGAAGAACCGATGATCACGAAAATGAAAGCTCCCCTACTTTTCAAGGCCAATGCACTTCCAACCACTCTAACTAGGCCAATGCACTTTCAACCACCCCAAGTATGCTTTATCAAAGACTAACTAACTTATTAACTAAGCTGATGTGACATTAAGCCATTAGCTAAAGTCTACTTTTCTAATCAAATCGACTGTGTTTACCTTAAAAGTCTCACCTGAGCACTTAATCATGAGCATGTCAAAGAACACCAGTCTATTATTCGTCTTATGGGTAGCTAAATTACATCCCTGTAACAATGGCACAACACTGAGAAAAGCAATGAATGTAAAAATTGAGACAGAACAGTAAAAAAAGATTGAAACTTTTACCAGTTTACGCAAGATTCGATCATAATGAGAGAAAGGGCGAGCAAAAGCGAGAAAGATTAGGGCGTCGGAGGAATTAGGGGAGAGAACACGTTTCATCAGCTGGTGAAGTACGAACGAGCCACTCGTCTCTACACAGTCTTCGATTAGTACTACTTTCCCATTCAGTGGCGATGGATTAGCTAGCTGATGCTCATCAAACCCTAAGGCTAAGTCGAGGAGATTCACAGAACGATCCATGGAGACAATTGGACGGAGAAGAGTGACAAAGGAGAAATTTTAGGTTTTTGCAGAAAGAAAGAAGAAAGAAAATATAACAATAAAGGCCTTCAAGTTTGATCGAATTTATATTTTGTTCCCTGGAGAATACTTTTCTAATTTAAACCCCTTAATTTTCGATTCTTTATAAATTAACAGCCTAAATGACCAATGTTTTAACCTATATAATCAAAGGTTTTTTTATATACCAAATCAAGTCAATTACAGATATTAAAAACATTCTCTTGAGACTTGTCGTGACGAGTGTTTTTGAGATGTTTAATAATTTCTTTGTTACTACAAATCGATAACAAAATTGGCAATGAAGAAAGAAACTACAGTTTTATTTTTAGACGTACTAGTATAATATTAATATATATGAACAATTGAACATGATGAAAAAATAGAGCTAAATATCAAAAATGTTTTTAATTATATGACTTGGACTGGAAGTTTAAAATACCAAATGTGGAGTTCAAAGTATTTTTGGTTTTCCAAAACAAAAATAAACTAGGTGATATCCCGATATTTTTTTCATATAAAATTAATAGTCTTAAATTCGTTTAAAATTAACAATTTAATTGTCTAATGTTTAAGTTACGGTTATGTACCGATACTGTTATCCATATTTATGTATCATTTTTTGTGAAAATCGTTTTATGTACAATGTTTTCACTATCCAAATTAGCAGTTTCCGTCCTATTTCCACTATTTCTCATCTTAATATGAAATTACTTGCATAATCATTCATGTATTTTTGATGAAATTAAGAGCATATTTGATTAAAAAAAACCTTTTAATTTTATAAACTAAATTGTATTTGAAAATCGTTTAAGACTTTAAGTATAGTAGAATGAACAATAACTGTTTGTGATTTGTGATATTGAAAAGTGTTTGGAATAACATAAACATCGATTAAAAAGTTATAAAATATTAATAAGCAAATATATATGTACGTGTGGTCAATTCTCTTATATGCGTGTGAACATTAAAATTTGATTATTCTAGTATCTAAATCAAACCACATATATAAAACAACTTGATCTTCTTTGATAAAGTTTAGAATAATCTGCAACAACAAACAAATTTTGAAGTTCTAAGGGCAAGTTTATCGGTGGGTTTTAATTTTTAGTCTCTTATGTACTGTTGTAATTTTTAATGAATATATTCTGTACTGTTTATAAAATAAGAACCCTTGAGATTATAATAAAAATCATCCTCTCCAATGGTAGGATATAATTTTGAGTCTTTTATTTTTTAAAATCTAGTTTTTTGAATCTAATCTCATTCAACTTCATCAGTTATGAATGAACAAACAACCAAAACAACATTGAGCTTTTGATCCAACAAGGACAATTCATACACTTCATATTAAGGTGAATTACCTCAGCCTCAGCGAAGTGCATATAAACAAAGTACCTCACATTTGGATCACTGTTTTCCAAAGTCATTGTGATGGGTCTTGTTGTGTTTGTTGGAGTCATCACTGTACTCATCACCAAACTCGAAAGATTGTAGACTGCTACTCTGCTCATACACATAGTGAAACCGATTAACCTTCCTTCTTTGCCATTTAATCTTGCCCCCGCTAGTACCCACAGCCCTTCCAATAAATCCAAAACATACCAAGAAGTCTGCAAACCGAAGTATCACATAACAATTATCAGAAATCATTAGCTCTAGGAAACGTACAAAGATTTTGGCAATTAGAGATTGTTTCACAACAATGGTTATGAGATGAACCAGAGGAGAATAAGTGGTTGTTGTTTGGTCCATGACCATGACCATCAGTTTGAATGGATCAGATATGATAAACAATCTCAAACTCAAACGATAAAACTACAAAGCAAACTCCCAATGTAACAAATCCCAAGGTTTACAAACTTGCAACAATCTAATTTCAACCTCCCCAGATTGTTCTCCACTTCATCCACCGAGAACAAGAACACCAAAGTCTATTGAAAATATAAAAATTTATGATGGCAGAGAGAACATTCCAAAATAAAAGTCTACACTTTCAAATCAACGAATAAACGGACAAAGACTCAAAAATGAAGAAACTTTAATAGGTACAGAATCCACATAACTTGACAGAAACCCATCACGCAAGTTCTAAAAGAAAGACATGCTCTACTACCAAACCCAACAGCCTCTCACAAAATTGAAGAAGCTAAAAGCGAAATCAAATGAGAGAGAGAGAGAGAGATTGAGAAAGGATACCTTGAGAGAGGATGATCAAAAATCAAAGAACCCTAATTTGGGATAAAAAAATCAAACAACCCCTAATCGCGAAATCTCCTCCGCATCACCTCCGACCCCAACCTCTTCTTGATTCCATATCCTTCGATTCATCTTCTTCCTTTGTCGAATCGGGATTCTATCGCGAGAGAAAGAGAGAGAGACAGAGAGAAAAAGAAAGAAAAATTATCTCGGGCATAATTTGTTTTTCTTCTTCTATTAATTTCTTTGGCCAACAGAAACGTGACACGTACGGTCTCTTATTCCAAATTTGAGTCTACTAAATAAGAGGTCCTCTTATCTTTTTTTCTTTTATCTGATTTATTTTTAATCTACAAAACACTTAAAATCTCTCTTAAAATCTCTTAAAACCTCCCGATAAACAAGCTCTAATGGTTAAAAATCTAAAAATAGAAAAAGGAAAAGAAAGGAGATAAGCAAATTAATGTCTTAGTGTCTTTTGAATTCATATTCATAGTAAATTGTTAGATGTTCCATGTTCATAGATCTGCAAGAATTAGATGTTTTTTTTGATCAAACAGATGTTATCATTCAATTAAAATAGAAGGTAACATACAAGGTAGAGAAAGTTTTTAGGATACAACACAAAGGGAACTTGCCCAAAGCATAAATCAACATAGAGACATAAGTAGATAGAGACAATCGATAGTAACTTGAGAGCTATGGACCACATGCTAGGAAGCAAACTGGAACCTGTGAAATCAAGATAAGTCGATGTGAAATCCATGAGCAGGTCAATGGAGGAATGGGTGGCCATTGTCTTGGATCTAAGACTATTTGGCGATGAAATGGTCAAAGCTGACTGTCTCACCGGAGTGAGGGGGGCTACTCTAGGTAGAGCTTTGATAAGAGGTCGAGCAATGGTAGAGCTCTGAGGGCCGATCGCTACTAAAGTAGTTGCAGGTCCAAGGTTGAGTGAGAAGAGCTTAAAGATTTTGTAGTAACCACTACTCCATAGAGTGGGGATTATAATGCCACTAATCTTCAAGTTTCTATGAGGGGACTTCAAAAAGTAGATGATTTGCTGTTTTGTGAGCTTTGCAATCATGAGAAGTGGAGATAGGAGGCTGGTGAAAGCTCAGTAACCCCAACTTCGTATAGGTGGGGTCATAATGCCAAGCTTCACCAAGCTTTTTCCATCAAAGAGAACATCCCTAGGAGATCCGATAAAAACGGTTTTCAAAGGACTCTTATACCAGTCTTGCAACAATGGTGACTTAGAGATCAGAAGCAGTTTTTGAACTAGTGATACCACTAAGCAAATCAAGCGTTGACTAGGGTGGAAGAGAGTGGAGTTTAGACCAAACATGGATTCACACTGAACTCGACACAAAATATTCTCAAGCAAATTATAAGAAACCAATATTCTGCTATCGAGGGAACCTCGTCTTGACCAATTAGAACACACCGGTACTAAATAATTTGAACTTGATAAACAGAAATTATATGCGCGTGTGAGTAGATTCCAATGCAGGGATGAATCATAGTCTAGGATAAGTAGACTATCTACCAGGGTTCCGAGATAAGATTGGAGAGCAAACCTGGGCCAAAGAGATAACAAGGTTGGGACAGAGCAAGCCGAGGTTATGGGTTTCTTCGTCAAGATCTTCAAAGGCTCCAACGTCAACACAAAGCTCCCGTCCAGCTGCAGCCAAGTAAAACACTTGGAGAGAGGATATAAATCCGAGGATCGGAGAGATGTTAAGGTTGACTGTGGATAAAGCCACATCGAGAGATAGTCTCCAAGGTTACCAGGGCATTCCGGGGGGGGGGGGTTG
>NC_025686.1:9923164-9947886 GCF_000633955.1 Camelina sativa
GGGGGGGGGGGGTTGAGGGGTCTCAGACAGCTGGGTACTCAGACGAGTAACCTCACCGAGAGAGAGAGACGGAAGCGGAGGAGATCTGGACTGTCAGGAGGACTCCGGTGAAAATAAAAAAGGACATGAGCGAGATTTGTAGACAGAGGAGAGGACAAAGATGACGAAACCAAAGCCCAGCGATGCCGATCGGTCTCGGCGCCGCCGGGGAAAGGAACCTCGGTGGTTGTGCCAGAGAGAAGAAGCGGCTAGGACAAACTCAATCTTGTAATTGTTTTATGTTTCTTGGATTAGATGTTATGATCCTAAAATTTGTGAATTTCTTAGGGATCAAGATGACTTTCTATATCTCTTGAATCAGCTTTCTAAATTATATTTATTAGAAGAATTCTTTACTATATAATTCTCATTATAATGAATTTCATTGCAAAATTCTTTTACAGTTGTACAATTTTCTGATACAATTGTCATGCCAATTTCTTTAAAAAACCAGAAAATTCGAGAGATAGCCCAATCGTTGATTGGATTAAAACCCAATGCAATAGCTGGAGTAGTTTCCAGTTTGATTTGAATAATTCGAGAGATAGCCCAATCGTTGATTGGATTAAAACCCAATGCAATAGCTGGAGTAGTTTCCAGTTTGATTTGAATCGGAACGAGGAAAAATGATCCCTATCTTCCGAATATGTTGTCAAATGTGGTGAGTTTGCTTAGGTTGTACACCAGAATTTCACCGTTGTCGTTTAAAAGAATATGCCTTAACTAATTAATGTTTCTTTCTTTATCTACAAAATCTACAAAATCCCATTAAAAGTAAATTTGTTTTTTTAATTAATTTCCAAAATTAAAAAGATAAATTATTATCAAAATACCTAAAATACAAATTTATCCGTTTGAAAATAAACGGCGATGATCATCCGCCATGAACGGTCAGTCAGTATTGGATTCGCATTTTCTGACTTGTGGCTAACATCTCAATAGAGTCCACCTATTTTAATCTACTTGATCTAACATATCTTTTTAATTCGTTTGATTCGCATCATTCAATTCGTGGTGACCACGCAAGTAGAATTTACCCATTCTACTCTACTTATTCTTAACATATGTCCTTAGTCCATTTGATTTGCATTGTTCAACCCGTGGCAAACACCGAATAAAATCTACCAATTTTACTCTACTTAATCTAAACATATGTCTTTTTTTAATCCATTTAATCCGCACAATCCAAGTAGTGACAGATGTAACTTTAATCACACGTACAATTCTCTTCATTTAACATCTATTGCGCTAATTTGAATGTTACTTATTCTGCATATTTTACTATATATTTGATCTAAACACTTCTTTTCAATCCGTTTGATTTTCATATTCCAACTCGTGGCAAACATGCAAATAAAATCTTTTCATTCTACACTCTATTTAATCTAATCATATGTCTCTAATCTTGTTTAATCCGTATCGTTCAACATGTGGCAAATTCCGAACATAATCTATACTTAATCTAAACATATGTCTTTCTTTAATCCATTTAATCTTCACAATTCTAGCAGTGACAAATGTAACTTTAACCGAACATACTTTTCATTTAACATTTATTTAGCCTATTTGAACGTTACTTTTTTGTATATTTTACTATATATTTGATCGAACACTTTTTTCAATCCGTTTGATTCGCATATTCCAACTCGTGGCAAACATGCAAATAAATCTTTCATTCTACACTCTATTTAATCTAATCATATGTCTCTAATCTGTTTAATCCACATCGTTCAACCTGTGACAAACATCGAACATAATCTATACTTAATCTAAACATATGTCTTTCTTTAATCCATTTAATCTACACAATTCTAGCAGTGACAAATGTAACTTTAACAGAACATACTTTTCATTTAACATTTATTTGGCTTATTTGTATGTTATATTTTTGTATATTTTACTATATATTTGATCTAAACACTTTTTTCAATCCGTTTGATTCGCATATTCCAACTCGTGGCAAACATGCAAATAAAATCTTTTCATTCTACACTCTATTTAATCTAATCATATGTCTCTAATCTGTTTAATCCGCATCGTTCAACCTGTGGCAAACATCAAACATAATCTATACTTAATCTAAACACATGTCTTTCTTTAATCCATTTAATCTGCAGAATTCTAGCAGTGACAAATGTAACTTTAACTGAACATACTTTTCATTTAACATTTATTTGGCTTATTTGAACGTTATATTTTTGTATATTTTACTATATATTTGATCTAAACACTTTTTTCAATCCGTTTGATTCGTATATTCCAACTCGTGGCAAACATGCAAATAAAATCTTTTCATTCCACACTCTATTTAATCTAATCATATGTCTCTAATCTATTTAATCCGCATCGTTCAACCTGTGGCAAACATCGAACATAATCTATACTTAATCTAAACATATGTCTTTCTTTAATCCATTTAATCTGCACAATTCTAGTAGTGACAAATGTAACTTTAACCGAACATACTTTTCATTTAACATTTATTTGGCTTATTTGAACGTTACTTTTTTGTATATTTTACTATATTTGATCTAAACACTTTTTTTCAATCCGTTTGATTCGCATCTTCCAACTCCTGGCAAACATGAAAATAAAATCTTTTCATTATACACTCTATTTAATCTAATCATATGTCTCTAATCTGTTTAGTCCGCATCGTTCAACCTGTGGCAAACATCGAACATAATCTATACTTAATCTAAACATATGTCTTTCTTTAATCCATTTAATCTGCACAATTCTAGTAGTGACAAATGTAACTTTAACCGAACATACTTTTCATTTAACATTTATTTGGCTTATTTGAACCTTACTTTTTTGTATATTTTACTATATTTGATCTAAACACTTTTTTCACCGTTTGATTCGAATCTTCCAACTCGTGGCAAACATGCAAATAAAATCTTTACATTCTACACTCTATTTAATCTAATCATATGTCTCTAATCTATTTAATCCGCATCGTTCAACCTGTGGCAAACATCGAACATAATTTATACTTAATCTAAACATATGTCTTTCTTTAATCCATTTAATCTGCACAATTCTAGCAGTGACAAATGTAACTTAAATTGAACATACTTTTCATTTAACATTGATTTGGCTTATTTGAACATTACTTTTTTGTATATTTTACTATATTTGATCTAAACACTTTTTTTTCAATCCGTTTGATTCGGATCTTCCAACTCGTGGCAAACATGCAAATAAAATCTTTTCATTCTACACTCTATTTTATCTAATCACATGTCTCTAATCTGTTTAATCCGCATCGTTCAACCTGTGGCAAACATCGAACATAATCTATACTTAATCTAAACATATGTCTTTCTTTAATCCATTTAATCTGCACAATTCTAGCAGTGACAAATGTAACTTTAACCGAACATACTCTTCATTTAACATTTATTCCGTATATTTGAACGTTACTTTTTTGTATACTAGGTAATTAGTCCACGCAATGCGTGGTTGTATGCATAATAGTTTTGATTATATTTCTTAAATTTTCTGAAACTAAAATATTGTTTTACTAATGTATAATCTCAAAAAAAAAATATACTAATGTATGAATCTCAAAAAAAATTATAGCAATTTCTCAAAATAACACTCTTGTCAACATTTTTTTGGTATGATTATTTCTTATACAAAATTTAAAATATATAATATTTTCTATAAATCAAAAATTTAACCAATACTACAAAAAGTTAGTACAAATTGATTAGATATATTAATATAAATAATAATATAGAAATTTAAACATTTTCCTGTTTTTGTTTTTTTGGCAAACAAACATTTCCTAATATGAGAGAATCTATCATGTTTAACCTCTATAAAACATTGATTTAAAGATTTTTTCTTAATGACATTGTATTCTTAATGTTTTATAGAGGTTAGGGAAACATTTAAAAATCAATGACACTCATATGTTTACAATGTCATTAAGAAAAAATCTTTAAATCAATGTTTTATAGAGGTTAAACATTGATTTAAAGATTTTTTCTTAATGACATTGTAAACATATGACTGTAGTATAGTAAAATTGAATCAAATAAAATTATCAAAAAAATTTAGTAACTACGCATAAAATTATTATATATAGAATATTCCTCATTTCAAAGTTTAAAACAATTAAATAATTTAAAAAATATTAAAATTTTACCAAAAACATTTTTTCTTGAAAGATAAATATATTAGTTGGAGGAATGAATGTAAAATTATTGGGTAGGAGTTACATTTGAGTTAAATGTAGAGTTAAATGGAGTTAAATGCCTTTAAAAGTGGGTTAATTATAAACAAATATTTTAATTTATTTTTAATTTAAAAGAAAAGGAATACCAAGTGGCTCAATCAAAATTTAAACTTACACTTTTTGATTGTTTTATTGATACACTCACACATAATATTCCAAATTGAAAATATTACTTTTGAAGTGACAAACTATATTAGTTTTTTTTAAAAAAATTATATGAACTTCAGTCTAAAGATATTTTAAAACCCCAAGAATAACTTCAATCCTTTTTTTTTTCTTAACTCATCAATTTATTTTATAGTGCTAGATTTTATATTAATGGTTTTATCTTTAAAGGATTTAGTTAAATGGTATTTTAATAATTATATTATTTTTTATATTTCACTTCCAGTTATTTTACTATATTTGATTTAAACATTTTTTTTCAATCCGTTTGATTCGCATCTTCCAACTCGTGGCGAACATCCAAATAAAATCTCTTCATTCTATACTCTATTCAATCTAATCATACTTCTTTAATCCGTTTGATCCGCACCATCCATCCAGTGTCCAATAATCAAATTGATTTGTAAAAAGATGGGTAAAGAGGAAAGGAATAAATACCATACTTCTCTGAGTCTACCATAGTTAAATGCGTAAAGAATATCTAGCTGTGCATTGCGATTGACACGTATCCAATTAGATATCTCCACGTATTTACTTCCTCAAAGTGGATAAGAACCCTTCGTTTCTATATTTTTCATCACATCAACCGCTCTATTTTTGTGATCCTTTTGCAAAAATAATTTGGGGGTTTTCATTAGGGTTTCTGATTATTCTTAAAATTTGAATCCGATCATCATGGATGATGATGGGTTACTCGATTGGGAGCTTCTTCATGGCTCTGATACAGAATCAACTGATTCGATCATATCGGAGAAGAGTTCAAGTGTAATCGATGTCGGTATGATTCTTCTCTCTGATCATTTCTCTGCTGATAACCTCGTAACTGAATCGGGTGATTCTTCCCGGGTTGATCACGGGTCGGAGCCTCCGAATCGGGTTGATTTGGGTTTGGATCAGTTCAGTGTTAATCAATTGGGTGATGATTGTGTTAGAAATGAATTAGGGGTTTATGATGTTTTGGGCGATGGTGAGGTTAGGTTGAGTGGTTTTGATGAAGCTGCAAATGAGAAGGATCTCGAGAGCGAGGCTGCTGCTGAATTAACTGGTGGAACTGTATCTCACTATGAAGTTTCTGATGAAAGGCACGTTGAGAGCCAATCTGGTGTTGAGGAGCCTATTGAGGATTCGAGCAAGTCTTGGTCTGATGCAGGGGGAAATGAATTGGTTTCTGGAGATTCTGGGGTTGTGAATGGTGAAGATGATGAGATTGTTTCTGATAGTGTGGTTGCTTCTACTGAAGCGAGTGAAGGAAATGGAGGGAGTATTGTAGAAGTTGGGGGTGTGAGATCTGGCGATGAGGGTAAAAGTAGAGAGATTGTGTGGTGGAAGATGCCATTCGTGCTTCTTAAGTACTCTGTGTTTAAGATTGGTCCGGTTTGGTCTGTCTCTATGGCTGCAGCTGTGATGGGTTTGGTTCTCTTGGGACGCAGATTGTATAATATGAAAAAGAAAGCTCAAAGGTTCCACCTTAAAGTTACGATTGACGACAAGGTACACTATTTTAACTTTCAGCCTTGTGTTTACCATTTTGCTTTAAGTTGGTCTGCTATTGTAGAATGATTCGTTTTAGGAGGAGGCTTTCCTCTATTAGGTTGCGTTGATGCAATTGGTTTGAGTTGAGCAGTAGAATTTCAGGTTTAGTTCTTTAGTGCAATGATTGTCCTGTCCTGGTTTAAATTAAGGTTTCATTTTGTAGTTAATATATGTTCTTGTGATTTGTCTGGATCAAGAACAAAAGGTGCTTAGGGTATCACCCGTAGAAAGTGCTGAGATTTTGATATTTTCCCTTAGCTCACAGCTCTTTTGCATGTTATTCGTTTGGTGGTGTTGTCTTCTATCATTATCACGTCTTGGGTTGTTTGTGATCTGTGCAGAAGGCGTCGCGGGTGATGAGTCAGGCAGCCCGACTCAATGAAGTGTTCACAGAGGTAAGAAGGGTCCCTGTGATCCGCCCTGTTCTACCATCTCCTGGCGCATGGCCGGTTATGAGCCTTAGATGAGAGAAGCCGATGTCTACAATACGTATACACAGTGGAGAAACAGTCGTACAATGTCTGTCTCATCATGTTATGTATCAAAAGAATACAAAACCATGTGTTTATGTCGTACCTATCCATTAGTAGTTTACCATCTTACGAAGTCGCTTTTGCTGAGTCTTGTCCCTGCCATGGGAGACACGCTAAGTGATTACTGTAGCAATTTATGTATTATGTCAAGAGACTAAAAATCCCAGTTGGTAAGCGTTTTTATTTGTTTGATCTTAAACACATCAAAAGGTATAACAAATCCACAGAGATAGAATTGAACAACTCTCTTATTAATAGGAGGACAACCCTCGCATATCAGGATAACATAGTCCGAAGTCGATAAAACCACAAAGAGGTACTGCCTATGAAATCCTACTTTTCGCATATAAACTCTTCTACTTGTTGATACTACAAACCTTAAGCAGAAGCTGTCTCCACAACATCAACGACAGAAGGGGTTGTAACTTGTATATGAGAGAGTAAAAAACTAAAAAAGAAATTTCCAAAACCAAAAGCCTCGGAAAGCAAGAAAAACAAAACATGATGAACTTTGTAGTTTTTGGTATTGTTTTTTTTCAAAAAACAAACGGGCTAGCCCATTAAAAGGCCCAACCCAAACTTAAGAAACACATTGTCGAGCCTACAAAGTTAATCTCAGTTGTTCGTGTCACCGCTCAGAGAGAGTCACAGCTTATTGCCGGAGGAGATAAAAAAAAAAGTTCTCTCTTTCTCTTTTCCCCCAAACCCTAAAAAGTACGCAGCTTTCACCAGATTCATCGTTTCAAGAGATGGCGGAGGAAGAGGTTGTCACTATCCCTGCGACACCGTTCGATCTCAAACGCAAGCTCGACGAGGTTGAGCCTGAGCAACATGCCGGCTTCGATAATGGCTCTAACGGAGATATATTAGATGAGAGCAAACCAGCTTCTGATTCTTCTCAGGCTAAGCGAGCCAAGCTCCAAGATGATGAAACTCAAGATGGTTTAGGTATTTTTTCTGATTCTTTCGCTTCTTTTGTAAACTGGGGGGGTTACAGTTTTGGCTATGTTAGTCTCACTTTTTTTTTCTTATGGGCATTTTGTGATGTATAGATAATGGGAAAACACAAGAAAATGGTTCTTCAGTGGAGGTTAAAGATGAAGAAGAGGTTCAAGAACCTAAGGAAGAGGAAACTGAGGAACCAAGTGTACACAAGGATGAGAATCAAGATTCTTTACCTCCTGTTGAGGAAGTTCAAGATCCCGTTAATGCTGAAGAGTCTGAAAAAAATAAGACTTGTGGTGTAGATCAGCCAGCAGTTGAAAGTACTATAGAAGAATGTAATGGTGGTGAATCTCAGAAAGAGGTTGATGAAAGTAGTAAGGAATTGAATGAGAAGAAGATTGGTGAAGAAGAAATTAAGGAATTGGATGGTGATAATTCTCAGAAGGAGGTTGATGTTACTCAATCCACGACTCGTAGAATTGATGTCCCAAGTTCAAAGGTGATATCATTTATTTTGTCTCTGTTCTGACTAGTCTGTTGAGTATACTATGTCTTACTGTAAATTTGTCAATGCTTTGCAGGTAGGTATACTGATTGGTAAAGGCGGGGAGACTATACGGCATCTTCAATTTAACTCGGGTGCTAAAATCCAAATTTTGAGGGATTCAGAAGCTGATCCCAACTCTGCGCTAAGACCAGTTGAGATCATTGGAACTGTTGTATGCATTGAAAATGCTGAGAAGCTTATCAGTGCAGTCATAGCAGAGGTTAACAGTTGTTTTTTTTTTCTCCCATCAGTTTTGGCTTCTTCACTACACATCTTAAGATAATATTTTCTTCTGCTACTACCTTAGGCCGAAGCAGGAGGTTCACCTGCCCTAGTTGCGAGGCGTCATCCTGCCACTCATGCGATTGGGATTCCAGAACAGATAGAGATTAAAGTTCCGAATGATAAGGTACTCCCTCTTTTATTTTTTTCTAGCATCAATTTAGTCATCCCTAATCCGGCTTCAACTGACAGGTTGGTCTTATTATTGGCCGAGGCGGGGAGACAATCAAAAACATGCAGACAAGGTCCGGAGCACGCATTCAGGTCGGTTACTTTTATATGATGTTAGGACACGTTTTTTACCATGACTCAATCTATGTGAAAACTGATTAAAAATTTGCTGTGTAGTTAATACCTCAACATGCAGAAGGTGATGGTGAGAAGGAGAGGACTGTCCGTATCTCTGGAGATAAGAGGCAGATTGACATAGCAACCGACATGATAAAAGAAGTTATGTATCAGGTTTGTTTCTGATACTATTTGCTCTGAACGATGCATGTGTTTTCATTCATTCTTGAGTTTGGTTTGTTGTATCGTGTGCCTGAAAAATCGTTCATTTCCTGAATGCTACTATGTTTCTTTCGTTTCGTCTTTGGTGCATGGTTTATGTGGTTGGGATGTTATATTATGATATGGTGGTACCTGTTACTGTCTTTAATTTTACTATGCAAACACTTTGTTTGAGCTGATAGATATGTGCGCTTGCTTAAAGTGTTTCCATCATCTGGTTTAGTATTTTATTTTCATGTTGTGCTGTTTAAGATGAGGATTTCTTCTCAGATCTATGTTGCTTTCCTGGGAATAATGCTACGCTATGAAATCAATGTTACATTCCATCTTTTAGTAAGTATGGAAAACGTATGCAGTAGTCTATTAAGTGCTCTTAACAATACCATCTCCTAGGGTCATTAGATAGCTGCATCTTCTTTGAACACACCCCTTAAAAAACAGTTGATCTGCTGCCAAAAAGGTTAGCTTGCAAAAACAAACATGTGCGAGTGTACCATAATGCTCACTTAAACCTGTTAAGAACATCATATGTTCTATCCTCGATATCGGTTGCCATGATTTTTTTAATATTAAAGGTGCCGTTCTCGAATTGGTGTTGGCTTTAAAAATGCAGATTTCGCTAGTACCGTTCACTTTGGGGTCAGCATTGCCTCGCTGGTGTTCAGTAGACTGATGTCTGCAGAAGAAGGTATCAGACATTGTTATTCAGGCTTGCAGGTTTGAGACTTAACAACTCCAGGACCAATACTGATAACTTTAAATCTAGGGAAAATGTCCATAATTAATGTCTTTGAAGAAAGCTTTATCTGGAATATTGTGGGCCAATGCACACCTAGTGTTTTACCATTGAGATTGGGAGATTTCTGTAACTCCATTTGCAACCTAATGTAAATAAATTGCATAAGATATGCCTGAACTTGCATGGAATGGCTTAGGGGAGAGTGTAATGAGGAGTTGCTTTAATATGACATCAAGATCTAATTTTATTTGTGTCAAGTACTGCAGTTCCAATTATTCGATGGTGCCAAACTTAGGCAAAAAATTTCTGTTCACTTGAAATATTTATTAGTTTGACATGTTATCTGTAGGATTATAGCTGTCACTGCATCTGTGGCATGCTTCTGATTTTCATTTGGCCGGACTGCC
Organism: Camelina sativa; assembly: GCF_000633955.1. Classification (NCBI taxonomy): domain Eukaryota; kingdom Viridiplantae; phylum Streptophyta; class Magnoliopsida; order Brassicales; family Brassicaceae; genus Camelina; species Camelina sativa. The sequence continues at coordinate 9,933,114 of NC_025686.1, forward strand.
ATAATAAAATCCTTCTTGTTCTTGCTGTCTTGCTATGTTCTTTGATCACTTTTGTGTAATATCTACAATTTCATCTGCTTTGTCCTAGTGGAATCATGTTTTTATAATAGCATCACCTGCTGTTTGATATGTTATTCCATCTTTATGGTCTCTGATGGGAGGTTTTATTGTTGTTCTGTTTGTAGGATGCAAGGCCATCACCCTATACTGGTGGTTATAATCAGCCTCCCTACCGACCCCGAGGGCCTGGTGGTCCACCTCAATGGGGTTCTCGAGGTCCTTATGCTCCCCACTCAATGCCCTATGATTACCACAACCGTGGACCGTATTCATCTCAAGGTTCACATTACAATTCTCCCGGTTACGGTGGTTATCCTCCACAGCATATGCCCCCTAGAGGTGGATATAATGCTGGCTGGGACCAAAGACCTCCACCTTCTGGTCCTTACGATTATTATGGTAGACAAGGAGCTCAAACCTCTGGTCCAGTTCCACCTCCTGGCCATGCACCTTCTCCTGCCTTGGGTGGTCCCCCTCCTTCCCAAGTAAGTTATGGTTACGGTCAGAGTCACGGGCAAGAGTATGGACATGCTGCTCCTTACTCCCAGACCGGTCATCAGCAGACTTATGGGCAGATGTATGAACAGCCCAAGTATGACAATAATCCTCCGATGCAGCCTCCTTATGGAGCTTCATACCCACCAGTGGGTGGTGCTCAGCCAGGCTATTCACAAATGCAGCAACCTGGTGGTAGGCCTTATGGGATGCAACAAGGTCCAGTCCAGCAAGGATATGGGCCTCCACGGCCTGCAGCGGCAACTCCTTCCGGTGATGTTCCTTACCAGGGTGCAACTCCAGCAGCAGCAGCACCATATGGCAGTACCACTACCAACATGGCTCCACAACAACAATATGGTTACACGTCAAGTGGTGGGCCAGTGCAACAGCAAGCATACCTTTCCTATAGCTCGGCTCCATCTGACGGTTACAACAATGGTACACAAACACCTGCAACTGGTCCAGCTTACCAGCAACAAAGTGTTCAGCCAACTTCTTCCACTCATGACCAGCCTGGTGCACAGCAGGCTGCAGCAGCTGGATATGGTGGGCAAGTAGCTCCAACCAGTGGATACAGTTCATATCCATCCTCACAGCCTGCTTATGGTACTGCTCAGACCCAAAACAGTGGAAACTATGGTTACAACACAAGCTCTCAAGATCCTAACTACGGATATGGTGCAGCACCGGGAAGCCAAACAGCTTATTCACAAGCAGCAACTACTCAAGCAGGATATGAGCAACAGCCTGCAACTCAACCTGCAGGGTATGTGACTGCTCCAGGGAGCACACAAGTGAATCAGTACGATGCAAACCAGGTTTACGCACCTCCACGTTAAGAGAATCATNCAGCCAGGCTATTCACAAATGCAGCAACCTGGTGGTAGGCCTTATGGGATGCAACAAGGTCCAGTCCAGCAAGGATATGGGCCTCCACGGCCTGCAGCGGCAACTCCTTCCGGTGATGTTCCTTACCAGGGTGCAACTCCAGCAGCAGCAGCACCATATGGCAGTACCACTACCAACATGGCTCCACAACAACAATATGGTTACACGTCAAGTGGTGGGCCAGTGCAACAGCAAGCATACCTTTCCTATAGCTCGGCTCCATCTGACGGTTACAACAATGGTACACAAACACCTGCAACTGGTCCAGCTTACCAGCAACAAAGTGTTCAGCCAACTTCTTCCACTCATGACCAGCCTGGTGCACAGCAGGCTGCAGCAGCTGGATATGGTGGGCAAGTAGCTCCAACCAGTGGATACAGTTCATATCCATCCTCACAGCCTGCTTATGGTACTGCTCAGACCCAAAACAGTGGAAACTATGGTTACAACACAAGCTCTCAAGATCCTAACTACGGATATGGTGCAGCACCAGGAAGCCAAACAGCTTATTCACAAGCAGCAACTACTCAAGCAGGATATGAGCAACAGCCTGCAACTCAACCTGCAGGGTATGTGACTGCTCCAGGGAGCACACAAGTGAATCAGTACGATGCAAACCAGGTTTACGCACCTCCACGTTAAGAGAATCATCCAATGTTGCAAAGTTGCTAGACCTGCTGCACTCACGCAGCTGGAGTCTAAGACAGTTTCTTATGAAAAGGTGGATCTGATTCGTCTCTTGACTCCTTCACCTTCAATGCTTTATTGTAATCTCTCTATTAACCTTTAGATGTTGAACTGTTGTTGAACTGTTGCTGATAGTTTAAGCTCTTATATTTATTTTCGTTGGTCATGCTTCAAAAGTAGATTTTATATTTCTCGAAACCAGTGACAATATCGTGACTGTTCCCAAAACCAGGAACAGTGTTTTAGATTTTGATCCTCATTTAACGAGACAAGATAAATAAACATGTGATGCAAAAATGTTGCATCCGGGACATAGAAATAAGTTCGAGGTCTTAGGCTATAAGCGGAGTGTATTGAGGACGGCCTCATACGTGTCTTGGAGGAGGCTTCTAGTTCTATGTTCATTGCTCGTCGGTACTATCTTCACAAAACGAGCCACATCTTGGAACCCTTTGTGTTGCCTTAACAACAAATCACTTTCTTCTTCTTTTCCTTCCACTAACTTTTGCTTCTCTTCTTCAAACGATCCAGTTCGTGTCAATGCCCATTGTATAGCCCATATAGCAAGAGGTCTCATGTAACACAGAGACCTGTATTCATCATTCATGTTCCACGCTTCTGGTGTCTGAAACGAGCAACTGCACCAACACACGCAAATCCACCACAGAAGAAGAAAGATTTTGTAACTAACTTTTGTTTTGTCTAGCGAAACAGAAAGTGAGCTTATTTATTATGTATATACCTGAGACCACGATCAGACCAAACAGCCTCGTAGATTCCACTTGCTGTCTGAAACCCTTTGTCTCTTTCTCCTTCTTGAATCATACAAGCTGCAACAGAGTAAGTAGTCCCAGCCCAAACCTCCTTTGAAACCAACGAGTTCGTATCCACTTGTCCATCCGGAGACATCCCGTTCACTACTCCACGCGTCCCTCCTCTCACTTTCATCACATTGAACTCATAGATCGTCTCGAGTGCTTTCTTTACCCATTCCTCTTTCGTTATCGGCTTCAATCCACATGCTCTCGCGTACCTACAAAAACACAAAAGACCGCTACTTCAATAGCGTTGCGAAAAGAACTGAGTATGTAAACGGAGTAGTTGAGTCTTACTCTTACCATTGTCCAGCCAACTGATCAGCAAGAATTGAGGAGCTAGACCCCTTACCACTATCGTCGTAATTGAAGTACGAACCGTTCCATAGCTTCTCGTAAATGCTTTTCGCCTTTTCATACTTTGCATTGAAGTAAATGGCAACAGCGTTTTCCCCAACAATACTAGCAAACGCAGACGCAGCTTGAAGAGCAGCAACCCAGAGACCGCCACAATAAGCACTAACCCCTGTAACACTCCAAGCATCGTATGTCTGATCCGGGAACCCTTCGTTTTCAATCATCCCGTCCTCGTCCTTATCAAACTGGTCTAAGTAAGCAACTGCTGTGTAAACAGACGGCCAAACCGCTTTCGCAAAACCCTGATCGCCGGTGGCAACCACGTCTCTGTAGACTTGAAGAACAAACTTGGCGTTCAAGTCTTTCCAACGATCCGTGTTGAAGAAGTTATATTCGTTTAGTTCGAGCCACGGATCGTTTAGACCTATATCATGAGGAACAGATCCAAGAAGTTTTCTTGGAACCCACTCGCCAGAGCTCATGATCTGTTTCTTGGTGGGATCTTGAAACAAAACTGTTGCTGCAAAGTCTCTTTGGATGCTGAGTGCGAGCTTAGGGAAGAGACTAAGAAGTGCAAATGAAGAGTAGAAGTGAACGTCGTAAGTGTTGTACATTAGATACTCAATTCCTTCGAGGTAAATGAACTGCCCAATGTTCTCTTCCGCGTTCGAGTATTGAGGAGAATGAATCTGCTCACAGACCGCATTTATTTTCTTGAAGAGGTCTATAACAATGTTGTTCTGTTCTGTATTTAAACTCTTGCTTCTTTCATTGTTTTCCTTGGGAGGCAAGCCATCTATGGATAGTGAAAAAACAAAATAGTCAAAGAAAAATTCTACAGTTGTTTGTTTATACATTATAACTAAATTACCTGTCCAGATAGTTCCTCCGGAGTTGAAATAGTAAAGTTCGTTGAATAGAGTAACTCGGTACCTGAAATATTCATTGGTTAGCGATTGCGGAGTAAAAGAGAAGCTTCAAGGTAAAAATAGAGTTTACCAGTCAGGAAGTGTAGTGTCTGAAAGAATAGGGCTTTGCCAAGCTTCAATCTGAGACTCCCAATCAACATAATCTTGTGTTTCAAGAAGAAAGAAAACATCATATGAGACTTTTGTTGCAAAGAAGAAACCGAAAACATCATATGAGACTTTTGTTGCAAATTCCTGTACGTACTTAGAAGAGCGTCTCGAGCCATTTCCACTGCTGCGTCGCCTAAGTTGCCATAGAATTCTGTGTATCGTCTGTAAAGTATAAGGATTCACATTAGGTGAGTACTAAAATAGAAGTATATATATTCATGCAAGGTTTTTGAATGAATAGGTTGTACCTGTGGTAAGTCTTTTCATTGAACCGCACCTCAGGACAGTCCCATGAGAGTGAAAACGTGACAGTACGGTCACAACCTGGAGGAACATTCACTTTAGCAGCTACGGCTGCTCCAATGGATGTTCCAGGTCTCGAAGGTGAGCCTGGCTCGTTATTTAACCCGTCGAACGATTTGTTCTGAAAGAGAGTTCAAAAACATTCAGACCTTTCTTTGAATAGATTTGGAAGAACATTGCAAGAAATGAGAACAAAAAGATTACACCTTTTTAATCTCATCCCACATCTCTTTTGCTGTGATTCCTTTAGGAGAATGACCAGAAACTAAGAAGCATGGACACTCCGAGACATGAACATCCTCTGTTTCTTGCGCTGCAATGGCGTAAGTAACTGGCGGGTGTTCATTGGCCGTCCTGCAAGTTATCAGTGAGTCTTTTAACAATTTAATTCCATCACATTTGTAATATATCGACACTAAATCATCCGGAAACCGGCAATAAACCCCGGTTCAAATGGCGAAAACAGAGGAATTTTCAGTAACTTAAGGGTTAAGTAAAAGAAGTTTACTTGTGATGTAAAGCTATTGCATGAACTCCATCTCTTTCCCTGATGTATCACACCATCAAAATCAGTTTCTTGTGTTAGAACAAAACGACAGAAGCTGTGACAATAGACGTTAAGATGTAGGTAGATACTTACATTGTTGTTGAGTTGTAGTGTTCTCCAGTTAACCCAGAATCTCCTCCCACTGAGTTCTAAGTAAAGCACACAAACAAAAATGGTCTTGAAAATTCAAATACATGAAACAGATAGATATCATTTTTGTTTGCGATTAGAGTACCTCCCAAGTAAAGACCAAAGTAACCGTTGCTTCTTCTTCTTTCCCAAGGTTACTCACCTGCCAAAAAGGTACAATTGTTATGATCTCTTGAGATAAAAAGTCATAAAAAAGAACTTCTTATTGGGATATTCTTACCGTAAACTTTAAAACCGATACTGGAAGACTGCTTTCTTTGTAATTTTGAGGTATAAAGGGAGAAACTTGACGAGAAACTATGCTTAGTTCAGGGTCAGGCTCTGTTCTCCAAAGTCAAAAGACATTTTACTATAACCTTTAGCAATCATGAATCTGAGTACATTTTGCTCTATAACGAACCATGGTTAGATTCATTTTAATACCGTTGTAAACGGTCCAAGACCTCGGATACAAAGCATGATACATAGATTTGTCCCCTTTCATGTTCCAGTCCCATGATTCTATTCCTAAATCCTCTGTTTTACCACTGCATAAATAACATTAAGTTATATAACCGGAACAATAAGCAACAAAGTTTGCCTTTGAAATGATCCATGAAAAAACCAAGTAAGTGTCTCACTTTACAGATTCTGGCTTTGTTGGGCATAGAACAGTTGAATAATTCATCCCACCGGGTCTCGAAACAAAAACCTAATCAATTACCATAACGTCGTAATCAAAAAGCATGCATCTTTGTGAATGTAAGTGTCAGAACGAGAGATATATACTTACAGAGAACTGGTTTGTGAGGATTGGAGTTTCTTCACAAACTTTAGGAAAGAGCTTAAACTGCTGAAATTCACCTTTGTAACTCCTTCCAATGCTTCCTCCACTTAAAAAAAACGCGCGATTTTGTGTATTAACAACAATTCCAATAGAAAGATCAACCTGTTGCTTATATTAAACTTAAATCTTACCCAATTCCACCTAATGGGACGCCATGGTTGCCTGTTACATGACGCTTTTTGAACATATCGTACATCGAAACCTAATCAAGAAATTGAAGTTTCAGAATCTGGTGTTAAAGAACAAATGTTTTTTTGTTTGTGAATACATTATAAAACAACTTACTTTTCCTTTAACAGCTTGTTCTTTAGTGTAACGCCACAATCTGTAGCCTATTGGAAACTTCAGAAATGCCACACAAAGAGACAAAGAGAGAAACAAGTTTTAATATCTACAATCATCTGAATAAACTTTAGTCATATTGATTCAGCTTATAACTATAAAAAGAAATGTACCAGATGAAGAAGATCTCTTATACTCATCTTGAACTCAGAAGGGTTCTTTACGTTGCTGTTCAACTTCCTTTGCCACGTTACTTTAGGAAGTCTCTCATTTCCAATCTAAAAAAATTGTAAATCAAAATTTGCTTAACATGTATGACTAAATCAATAAGCTAGGTAACAAAAGTTTTAGTCTTTAATTAGTACCAAATGTTTCATGTTCTTATAACTAACTATTAAGAATTCAAAAAAAGATGTTTTGATAAGTTTTTTTTTTTTTTTGGTGGCGAAGATAACAGAAGCAAAAGAAATGAGGCGCTTAGATGCCAGCCGCCACGAGGCGGTGGTGGTGACGAGTTGTTGGCACTTCGTGGATAGCTGTCACTTTCCCTAAACGAGTTGTTGAACCCTCTAAGACAAAAATATAATTTCACAAAGAGTGTCATTCTGGAGAAAATTTCTTGTTTCACAACACGAATGTCATTTTACATATTCAATGAGTGTTTTAATGCTAAAATTTCTTTTTTATCCTTAAATCTAAAGCTATTTTCATTGAATTTTGATCATTAATCACTTAATAAATAGGGGCAAATAAGTATAATTCAAACTTTTCTTAATTTGTGTGAAATGTGTCAAAATGACACTCTTTGTAAAACAGAGAGAGTAAAAAATGATTTGGCGGTAAAAAAAAAAGAGAGAATTAATCCAATTTTTTAATGATTAGCCAGACTAACTTCTTTTTATTTTTATTGTTAGGTTAACTCACTTTTTGTGTAATAATTTTCATAATACCAAAAATGTCCTTTGCCTTTTTTTTTTCAAATGACAAATATATATGGTTCATAAAATTATTAAAATTAAATTTCAATATTTAAATATTTATGAAAATATATTAATTGTTTAAAACCTAATATAATAGAATTAATATTGAATCGACTTTTTTCATTGTCTACAATATAAGATCTCTTACGTCTTTTTCTTTTTGATTAGTTTTAGTTGTTCAAGTTTATTGAATTTCTGGACTGAATTATATTTTTGAAGTCTATCGAAAATATGAAGACTTAACAAAAATCTAAATTTACTCCGCATATTAGCTATAAGTTTACTTAATATATTTTTGAAGTCTACTGAAAATGCGAAGGCTTAATTAAAGTCTAGATTACTCTGCAGACTATCTATAAGTCTGCTTAATATAATTTTAAAGTTTACAGAAAATACGAAGATTTAACCAAAAGTCTATAGAACTTCGCAGATTAGCTATAAGTCTGCTTAATATATTATTGACGTCTACCAAAAATATGAAAACTTAACAAAAGTCTAGATTTACTCCGCAGATTAGCTATAAGTCTACTTAATATATTTTTGAAGTCTACCGAAAATACGAAGACTTAACAAAAGTCTAGATTTACTTCGCAGATTAGCTATAAGTCTACTTAATATATTTTTGAAGTCTACCAAAAATACGAATACTTAACAAAAGTCTAGATTTACTCCGCAGATTAGCTATAAGTTTACTTAATATATTTTTGAAGTCTACTAAAAATGCGAAGACTTAACTAAAGTCTAGATTACTCCATAGACTAGCTATAAGTCTGCTTAATATATTTTTGAAGTCTACCAAAAATGTGAAGATTTTATCAAAATATATGAATCTCCGCAGACTAACTATAAATCTGCTTAATATATTTTTTAAGTTTACCAAAAATCTGAAGACTTTACTAAAGTCTATGATTCTTTGCAAAGTAATTATAAGTCTGACTAATATATTTTTGAAGTCTACCAAAAATGCGAAGACTTAACCAAAGTTTATAGAACTATGCAGACCTATAAATCTGTTAATTTATATTTTTGAAGTCTACAAAAAATTACTAAAGATTTTTGAAGATTTTTCTTTTAAAAAATATTTCCTTTTTCATTTGAATCCCTTATTAAATGATTTTCTTTATTAATTTTCGTTTTTCCATTATTTCCTTTTTAAAATTTTGTTTTAAAATAATTTTCTGAATATTTAGTATTATATGTGTGATTTTTACAATATTTATGTAGTTAAGAAGAAAAATGAGTAATATATGCAAGGGTAATATAGTAAAAATATGCTAACAAATATTTTAAAATCTTGATAGATTATTTTAGTTGTTTCTAATAAATTGTGGGTTATTGTAGCAATGACGGTGCAAAATTTGACGAGACAATAATTTTATTTGACTGTGCAAAATAAGAAATGATTTTAAAAGATGGTGGTACAATAATTTAAAAAAAAATTAGAAATATCAAACAAAATTTTAAAATTAGGGAAAAAGTGGTATAGTCCCATACATTTTTAAGAAATGTTATAGTATACTATTTCCGCCTATTTACAGTCTCAAAATGATTAATTGCGGTACCAAGTGGAGTCTAAAATTTTGTACTATCAGTTATTCTATTTTGTATCATCAACTTTTTACCACCTTATTTTACGACAATGTATATAAGTTTATAAATATGTATATATCTATATCTCATTAATTTTACTAATATAAGTTTATAAATATGTTTTAAAAACGTTACTATTGAAAATTCACTTGGTGGATGTATATTATTAGTATCATTAGTTTAATATATATATATTCCCAAGATTACCTTCCATTTTATTCGAGATAGAGACAATACTATTATTCGGGGTAGAGTAGAAGACAGCTGATACTACTATATACAGTATGTTTTTCATCTTTTGCTTTAATATTCTGTGATAAAGCATTTTTAATCTTATTCGATTATTATGTTTAGTATTGGAATTGATTCTAATGGTAGTAAACTTCATATAAACCAACAAGACAAGAGGTTAAAAAACTACAAGAAAGAAAACTTCAAATATAACGTGCAATATATAGTAAAATTGTAATCGACAGATGTTGACAAAGGAAAAAAATAAAAATAGATGACAGTGACATGTATCTAAAGAGTAAAAAGATCGCAAGAGAGTTCACATTCTTCATTACTATTTAGGAAACGAGTGGTCCAAAACTACTAATATTAGACACGTAATTTGATTGTGACTTTGACGTTGCAAACTGACTGATTTTTTTCTTTTTTTCTTCGTCTTTTAGTAAAAAGAATAAGAAAAAAAAAAGATTGACAATTTATAGATCTTTTATCGTACTTGAAGTATGATTGAAAACCAACCATACGTACTTGATTATGGATAAGTGATCAAAACCAAAGTTTTTCATGTTCAGAACAGATATGTAACATGAGAGAAAATATTAAATTACCATTTGAGTTTGGAGTTCGCTTTCCGAGTGACCGTTCTTCATCTTTAATTAGTTACCTATATAAGGATTAAAGGATTCACTGGTTATGCAAAGAGTTTATATAACACATGGAACAGCAAACAACAACAAAAAATACATAAACTTGCAAAAGCTTGAAAGGTAGCATGAAGGGTTTAAAATTTGAAACTTTTGGATGTGAGATTGAGATCAACTATCAACGCATGGTTTTGGAAGAACGAAGTTGATATCAGTTTTTGAGTGGAAAACAAAACTAGGAAACGCTTGAAACTGATGATTGACATAAAATATATGCATGACCACGATCACAATAGTATTTAAAATTAAAAAGTAATTTTTTTTTACCAAAGGAGTCTGAGTTGATCAGTCTGAGAGAGAGAAGGGGTTTATATAATGAAGATAAGCATGCTTTGAAGCAAGATATGGAATTTTTCTTTGATGGAAAGATAGGGTACGGTAGGCCCTCGGTTGGTGATGTTTGGCAAATTGTAAAATCCAAAACATATACGATATACCAGTACTGATGAGTGATGATATTAATTATCTTCCTAATAAGAAACTATATTTTAAAAGATGAGAATCGTCAGCACCTTTTCTTTGACTGCTCGTACTCTACTCTGGTGAAGTGTGGAAGTACTTTGTTGACAAAGCACAAGTTATCTCGCCGCCTGATTTTGAACTTAGGTCAAGATGGTTGAAGCATCCTTCNNNAAAAAAAAAAAAAAAAAACATAAACGTGAAATTTGTTCTTTTTTATCACTTTGTAATATACGATGCTCTATCATTCACATCAATCAAAAAAAAAAAAAGAAGAAGATTGGATGCTCAATTATTCACATTCACATTAAATAAAAAAAGATGCAAGAGCATTTCACATAAAATTGTGAGATTTCCAATCTCCGAATTAAAAAAATCATATTAGTATAATCATACCTTTTAAAATTTGTTAAATTTTATCATCAAAGGTTTGTTATTGTATTCTAATTTATAAAAATTTGTGAAGAGTTCAACCCCTATTCAGATATTCATGACCAAGAAGTACTGTATTCTCTTTAGGATAGGTCCTGAAAGGAGAAGGAAGGCTGGAATGTCGCCAGGCGTCTATTATTGAATTCACCCGACACCCGATAGTACCAATTTTGGTAACGTCCATCCAGTGCCAAAGTCACTGAATGGGTAAGTCACCAATCCCTAAAACGGACTATGTAATGTACTTTAATCTGCCGGGTTACGGGGGGCTTTTTACCAGAGGTTTAGATTGTATCAATCTACCTTTGTGTGATTCCTGTTGAATCATATACTGCGGGGTGCAGGGCGGACGATTTCAAAGCGGACTCCCCCTCCCCATTCATTAGATAGAGAAGATCGCCAAGATTTCGCAATCCGCTGCCGAACTTATTCCATTTCAATATTATGCCTTGAAGAGGACTCGAACCTCCACGGAAGTATATGATTTCTTCTTTCTATTCCAGCTCGATGAAATGATAAAGGAATACCCAGAAACTGATTTCGTATTCCATAAATATGATATCTATCTAGTAAGGTATTGAATATATGACAAAAGTGGAGTGGTGAAGTATTTCTATTGATCGGTCATGTCATATAGGCCCGAGTCGGACATCTAATTGCTTAGATTTGAATTATCCGGAGGATGCCTTATATATATATTAATATTATATCAAAAAGATGGACAATCAAACCTATTTCTCGATTCAATAGAAGTCCAACCAAAGAGGTGAATAGGGTCCCAAATAACGAGAGATATGTAAAAGGTAGGTCAGATTTCGCCTATTCCTAATCCTAAATGGAATGTAACGACGTAGGGATCCCTATGTAAACATAGTATCTATTTAGATACGCTCGAATGACCCCTTCTCATAATGAGAATGTATATAACCTTATTCCGGTCTGGTCCGGTATGGAATGAACTTATAATCATGGAATCGACTCGATCATCAGATTATAGATTATAAGTTCATAACCTTAGTCCATTCCCATTTTGGGCGGAACCGATCTACTAATTCTTTGATTCCAGTTAGTATTAGTAAGAGGGATCTTGAACTAAGAAATAGATTCTAGAAGCTAAAAAGGGTATCCTGAGCAATCGCANCAACAAAAAAATTTGATTTTTTTTCAGTAAATGTAAATAGCAGAATTGTGGCTAGGGAAGTATATTATCGACCTAGCTAACTTTATTGTAGAAATTTTCGGAATAAATGATTGGACTATGCAAACTAGAAATACCTTTTCTTGGATAAGTGAAGAGTTCAACAAAATCATTAAGTGAGAGTTATTGGTTTAAGATTTTTGAATAGAGTTTAAAAAAAAAAAATTAAATGTTATGTAGATTTTGTTGTTATTAAATTTAAATGTTATGTAAATTTAAATTTAAACTAGATAATAATCCGCGCTGGTAGCACGGGGAATTTTTTTTTTATTTTGTTATTTGTTAATATCAATGTTCAAGAAAGCGCTAGGCGGTATCTGGGCGGTGATCCAGCGCCTAGCGCCTAAAACGCTTAGTCGGGGCCTAGACGGTTTTTAGGCGGTTTAAGCGTTTACAACATAAAACATTAAATATATAAAATTATACAAATATATATGTTATAAAAATAAAAAAATATAAATTATAAACAAAAGTAAAAAAATACATGTATTTAAATTATATTAACAACATATAAATGTTTATAATTATATATATAGATATAAAACATAATAATTTAATATATGTAATTTAAAAATCAAAAATAAATATTAAAATACAATTTATGTAATTTTAAGCGGTTTAGGCGGTCATCTAGACGTCTGCTGAGCGCCTAGTGCCTAGACGGCGCCTAGGCGGCCGCCTAGACCGCTTTCTTGAACACTGGTTAATATTATGTTTATGTTGTATCACTCATTTACATGTTATATAATATAGTACTATATGGTAAATTTGATTCATATTAAACTACAAATAGGTAGGCCTAGAAACTACTATCGATACCCGTATTGGACCCGTTTTTTGGTTTGAATCCGTCCCGAAAAAAAGTATCCGCAGCTTTAGGGTCGAGTGAAGGGTATAATAATTATATTATCCATGAATAATGATCGAGTATCGGATATTAATTTAATTTTTGATCGTCTTGTTACCCGTCTCATTACCCGTTTTATTACCCGAATCATAAATACACGTTAATATTTTGTAGAATAATGTTACCAGCGTGAGGAAATATTTATGTAAATTTGGATTTGTTTGTTACAAAATAATAGTAGAAAATTTATTAATTCTATACATTTTATAAAATCATATATTTAATTTACTTAAGGTCGTACTCTGATTTTGGCCCGTAGTTGGTACTACTATTTTGGTTTGGTGCAATATCAAATTTGTTAATTATACATTCGATAAAACCAAAAAAATCCAACAAAACATGGATTGACCCGTGATTTGGTATTACAAATTGATGTGATCGTCTTTAGAGATCTTAATATACCAAATTTATAAATTGAAGTTATTGGTATAACATGTTGTATATTAATTTTATAGGTGAAAATTACAATTAAGTTATGTATATTATCAATACTATACACTTAGTATTGTTTATATAGTGAATATTGTGTATAAAAAATTAAGTTTTAGCCAATTAAATAGTTTGTTATTATTTCCTAAGATTTATGAAACAATAAATAGAGTTTTATTATTTTGTAAACAAATCTAAACTTTTCTTTTGTTAGTTATTAGAATAATTAAAATATAATAGCATTTTCGTAATATGTCACATCAGAACTGGTTAAATTTTTAACAACATAGCTTAAATAAGTATATAGATATATTTTAAAAATATAAACAATGTTGTATCCTAATTTTAATATATATTTGTTATTATTAAATGATTTAGATATGTAAATATTTAATCTTAGTTTTATAAATAAATTTAAGTTTTATAATTTTCTAAATAGTTTGTTATTGTTTCCTAAGATTTCTGAAACAATAAATAGAATATATTTAATTATTTTATTACATAATTTCGAAATAATTTTATTATTATTTTATTAAATAATTTCAAAATTATTTTATTAATGATTTCTTGTAATCTAATAAATTAATAATTACTATTTTTTGGATAATCATTTTCAGGTTACAACAAATTAATATTAAGATTCTGTTATTATATTTTGTATTAAAATATAGTGGCATTTTGTGTAATATTTTACATGGAGTAGGGTTATTTGTTTAAAGGGTTGCTTAAATAAGTATATAGATTTAAGTTTAGTGTTATTAGTTTGTGATTTATAAAAAGTCATTTAAAATTTTAATAAATTTGAGTTATTGGATTCAAAATTTTATAAAATCAATAAAAATTTTGTGTTATTCAATTAAAATAAAAGAATATAGGATTGTTAATGAATCTAGCAATCCTTATAAATATTTCACTTGTTATTGGATTAGATTTTTGAATAGTTATTTGTTAGATTGAATTCATTAAGCCTAAAAATGGCCCAAAAATATATAAGCCCAGTCCAATTTGCCTTCGTCGAGGTGTCACCTTCCTATTGAAACGACGGAAAAACAAACGCGAAAAATGGAGAAAAGCGAGAGTTGTAAACAAAGAAGAAGAAGAGTGGAAGAAGAAGAAGTGTTAAAGATCTGTGAGGTTACGTACTATACTCCCATTTGATCTGTTCTGAATTCAACAAATGGATTCTTCTTCAAATTTAAATCCGCTTCGTGAAGATACCTCAGAGGAGGATCATGTAGTAGAACCAATAGATGAAGCTCCGGCGTCTGTCTTCGCCGCTCGTCCTCTTCGTCCTCCTTCCACGTCAGTCAAATTCAATTCTGATTTCGTTTCTCCAATTCTCATCTCTATC
>NC_025686.1:9948416-9973123 GCF_000633955.1 Camelina sativa
TTGATAAATTGAAATTTTTTTTTTTTTTTTTTGTGGGATTCAGGAGTTCGTCGGAGAAGTATTCGCCTGTAGAGTGGACAAGCTATTTTGATAAAGAAGATGATGTATCAATCACTGGATCTGACGATGTAACGCTTTAATGAATTGCTCTCTCAAGTTTCTCCAGAACGTTTTAGTTTTGTTCTCTCTTTGGCTCTCTAATGGAGTGTGTATCGTTTTAGGTGTTTCACGTATATATGGCTGGAACTGAAGGACCTGTTGTATTTTGTCTTCATGGTGGTGGATACTCTGGGTGAGTGTTTTTTTTGATTCTTGGCTCTTCAGGTTAACTTCACTGATGAGAGAACTCGCTGAATATGTGTATGTATGGAACTTACTACTTAGACAGGCATGAAGAATATAATAGTTTCATCTGTTCTTCTTGCTAGGCTTTCGTTTTCTATAGTGGCAAGTAAAATCAAGGAGAAAGCAAGAGTGGTTGCCATGGACTTGAGAGGACATGGTAAATCGGTTTCAGAGAATGAATTGGATTTATCGCTCGAGGTATAACGTTTTTACTAGTCTGGATTTCCTCGTTTGATTTTATACATTAGCTGGTTGGTGTTTGAAAATTGAGACTGATGTAGTAAGATGGGAAATGCAGACAATGAGCAATGATGTTTTGGCTGTGATTAAGGAATTGTATGGAGACTCTCCTCCAGCTATTGTGCTAGTTGGTCACAGGTTTTTTTCTTTTTCTTTTTTGATCTGTTTCATAAAGTGTAAACGGAGTGTGCCTGGGAATATCTCTTACACCTGTAACATATCTGATAAAGTTTAAGATTTTAGTTGTTTACGATCAACTTGGTACAATGTTTCGTATACTGAACCTATGATTATGACTTGAATTCTTTAAGGAATAAATGTGGGCTCCCTTTGGTACATGATTGTAGTGATAGACGCATGCATAAATCTGTAGGAGAAAAGTAGTGTAATACAGTTTTCATGAATTGGTTTCATGTTATTAACATACAGCATGGGAGGTTCGGTCGCTGTGCAAGTTGCTGCAAACAAAACATTGCGTAGTTTGGCTGGGCTTGTCGTTGTGGATGTTGTTGAGGTTTGCTTTTTTTATGGAAAAGTCTCAGATGTTTTTCATTTGGTCTGCACTCTTGTAGATTAACTGATCAAAGCGCTTTCATTGCAGGGTACTGCTATTGCCTCATTGATTCACATGCAGAAAATTCTTTCAAACAGAATGCAGCATTTTCCTAGCATCCAAAAAGCAGTAAGCAACTTTTAAACACTTGGTTGAATGAATACACAAACAAGACATCTAGCAATTTTATGTGTCGTATTATGGCATTAATATATAGTGTTTTACTTCTGGTCTTTCGGCTGTGTGATATTTTCTTTTGTTGAATCATTGGTAATGAAAATTTTGGCCTTTCAGCTTCCAAGGCTCCCCTCATTGCCTTGAGATCTTTAGATTTAGCTAAAGCTGCAAACAACTATTGATTATTTTATAGTAAAGTTTTGTTGGGTTTGCCATCTCTAAAGTAATGTATAATTTATGCAGATTGAATACAGCGTTAGAGGAGGGTCCTTAAGAAACATTGATTCTGCTCGTGTCTCCATCCCAACAACCCTCAAATATGATGATTCAAAGCAGTGGTGCGTATCTCTGTTACTGATAGTAACCATTTTGAGGTATTCACATGTTTGCTTCCTAATGACTGGAAATGAACTTTTTTTGTCCAGCTACGTATACCGGACGCGCCTAGAGGAAACAGAGCAATATTGGAAAGGCTGGTATGACCCTCACTACCCCTTGTTTTCGTTCAGTAAATCACTGAGCACAACACAGAGAATCTTGGCCATATTTGGTCACCCTGAGATCTTATAAGTAATCTATCATCCATATGTAAACAAATGCTAAGGCTATTAGGTTGTTGGTACGGTCGAATAACAAGAGTTATTAGTGTCAACAGCTAGTCTTGTGAATTCGAGTGTAAACATATACCTCTCTTTGACAGTTTATGATTCGATGTTAGTTGCCTTGCAGGTATGATGGTCTCTCGGAGAAGTTCTTGTCATCTCCTGTTCCAAAACTCTTGCTATTAGCTGGAACTGATAGGTTGGACAGGTAAATCTGTTTTTGTCCCTCTGGAACTCTGGCTAAGGTCTCAACTTGTGTTGGATCGAAATCTTTAGCCTGTCGTAATAATGGTGTCGTTAAATTGGATTAGGACCCTCACAATTGGTCAAATGCAAGGAAAGTTCCAGATGATCGTGGTCAAACACACTGGACATGCCATACAGGTAAAAATGCGATTGCCTAATGATTCTTACATTTGAGTCTTTTTGTGCAATGATGATCTACGTGGATGCAGGAAGATGTACCGGAGGAGTTTGCAAATCTAGTTCTGAATTTCGTATCACGTAACAGAATTGGGCCTAATGGTGTTGAGGTTTGTGTCAGTGTTGTGTATCAATATCAATTTGTTTTAGTCTTCAAAGTCTGATTATATATTCCGTTTACTTAACAGATACCAGGAATGTGGAAACCTTCACAACAGCCTAAGACTTGAATCAGCCGTCACCACCACCAGACAATGCCAAAGCCGTCGTGTGTTTTTCACTTGTTACGCTGTGTCAGCTTATGAATAACAAAAACAATCTCTAGCTCGTGTTATTGGATTGGACAATACAAGAAAATCAAAGTAAAAAGATCACCTTCGATATTTTTTCAATAATTCAGTTTTATGCCCGTACGTTTTTAGATTTTGATCAAATCCTGAAATGATTCAGTCGAACCACTGAAATTAAATTAATAGGTCAGTTTCTGTTTTTTTTTTTTACTTTTTTATTCATCTTTCTTCTGAGTTCGATCGATGATTGTTCTCGAACGTGGAGGCTTTTTCTTTTTCAATTTTGCATGATATACATATATATATCTCCTGATCTAAGTCCGCCGTTTGATTTCATAGAAACCGGATCGGTCTCATCATGAATACCAAAGAGGTTAGATGTAGAGATGCACTTAGCTCCCTTCCAGATAAGATCCTGGACCAAATCTTGTCCTTGCTTCCCATCAAACGAGCTGCTTCCACATCAATTCTCTCCAAAAGATGGAGGGATCTATTCACACTCATGATTTCATCTCAAGACCATCTCAAGTTCGATGACTCAGATGTCTTTTATCCCAACGAGGGTAGTAATATTAACAGGGACGATGCTCAGGACAACTTCAGGGCTTTCGTTGATTCAACGCTGTCTCTGCAACAAGACGGCGGTGATTGCAACAACAACTCCTCCTTAAAGAAGTTTTCATTGAAATGTCGGGATGATTTTGACCACTTGATGTCTCATGATGCATAATGAATGCCTTGGAACGAGGCGTCTCAGATCTTGATCTGTGCATTATGATGATGCCTTTGCCTTTGTTCAACGATACTTCAAACGACTTAGGACTTTTCTTCCTTGCAGTGTCTTCACAAGCAACACATTGGTCAAGCTTACATTAGGAACAAGGATTTGTATCGGACATTGGCCTAGAGGAGAATTTGGCCTTCCTGTGCTAAATAGTCTCTTCCTTTATACAGTTTGGTTTGCATACATCGATTTTTCTGATTTCACAATTCGTTCTTTCCCTGTGCTCAAGGAATTATACATACAACACAGTTACATTGATCATCCAAACGTTAAGAGAATCACGATTCACATTGATTATCATTCCCGTCCTCCTACTCCCCCAAACCGTCCCCACGGCCAGACTAACCGCGGACCGGCGCACGAGGGCGTCAAAGTGAGGTCGACAGCCCGTGATCCGGTCGAGGTTCCACCAACGAATTAGGTTCCCCGTCCAGTCCACCAGCCACCATCTACCCGCTACGCATATACCTCCGGCTTTTCAACCTTTAGCGCATGCGCGGCGTTGTGCTGACCCGGACTAGGCCATTTAATTTTCCACTTGTCCAATTATATATAGAAAATATCACGATTTACTTATGTATAAGGTTTTCATTTAAAAACGAAATACAAAGCAAATAAAGTTGGATCCATTTTTTTTTATTTTTATGAAATGCATGTCAAAGGAAACAAGGATTTTTATTTCAGCAATCACACAGCATAAAACATCCTATCCGGTTTTTCCTAGCTGCCCAACTTTACCCACTTACTTTCCCTGCAAGAAAACAATAATGGAGAGGAGTGAGTAATCCACGATTACTCAGTGAGTTAGGTGACTCTCTAACATGCAGTCCTCTTAATCCAACTACCCCCAACACCAACTACCCACAACAACAATCAGAATCGCGCAATGCGGAAGCGATTAGCAAGCAAGCAAACAAAAAAACAAACAAGCAACAACACACAACATGAAAGAACTAGAAATGACTCAAAAAAGACACTTCTAGACTCATAGCCACCATAGGCCATCTCCACACAACTCCCAAAACTCAAGAGAATGAAAGTACTAGTGATGCTACCACCTTAGGTACACACTATACTTCATCTCACACACGCGACCTATGGCCCAATGACCTTCTGTCCCATCTCCCCAATCCACACCGCGTTGAAACCACAAAGGCTACCAACCGGATCACCACACATTTGTATCGCATGCAATAGATCGGACTAGTCTCTCACTAGACACCAATTGTCCAAGCCATGAGACCGCGTAGGTTAACTCGCCGGAACTCCACATTCACTTGGGGACAGAAGTCGATTGCTAGTCCAACATGACACATGAGAACTAGCTAGACAAGTACTTAATCTAAGTCTACCGACGCAAAGAATTAAGTACTTAATTTACAAACAATTTCAAGCAAAAATCAAGCAATGCAGGCAAGAAAAACAAACAAGAAATTCACCAAAAAAAATCTTAAAATGCAAGAAATAAATTATTCAAGCATTTAAGACAACATCCACATGCAAGCAACCAATTTAATTCTCAAGAAATATTAAGAACAATTTCTTAATTATTTTCCTTGACATGCAAGTAATGCTAACCCATTTTCCTCCCAATTTTATCATGCATGCTACTCAAATTAATTCTCAAAAATTATGCAAGAAAAATTATTGCATTTTCCACTCTTCTCCCACTTCATTTTTCTTCCCTAACCGGTTGAAAAATTCATAGAAGGATGCATGCATGATCATCCATTTCAGATATGATCTTGCATGCAACCCAAATCACCCATTTCTTTATGCATGCATGATCTTTTATCCCCAAATAAGACTATATGCAACAATAAATGTATGCATGTTAGTCTACTCTCCAGATCTTAACTTGTTGCCATGTAGATCTAAAAGATAAATATGCAACAATCAAGAATCAAGAAAGACACAAGAGCTACCAAGCTCATGTACTCTCTATGTACACACCAAACGCAAATCACAACAACTCTAAAGTCATAACCTCAACTCACAGTGATTTAGGCAGAGAATTGACTAAGTCGAGCTCCACCACCACACCGCAATCCGACAGCGCTCCGCCTCCTCTTCCTCCTCTAGCTCCGACGAGCTTCTTCCTCTTCCTCCCTTGGAAGTCTCTTGATTTTTCTTCAAGAATGGTTGAGAGAATTTTTTTTGCAAAAGTTTAGTGTTTGAGAGAGGCTTTGTCGAAAATGAGAGACCAAAGAGGCTATTTACAGGACCAAAAAATTGTTGAGACGGGGCTGGCTATTTATAAGCCCTTGGTCGAGCTCTCTGTCTAGGCAAGTGGCAATTTGTGTTTGAAAAGTGGCAGAAATTCTGTATGCAAAAAGCTTCCAGTCTCACTCACTCGCGCGTGCATCTCACTCTCTGGCGAGAGAGCATGCGATGGCGACACGTGGCGTCTCACAACTCTTGAGAGACCTTTTCACTTCCTCCAACCTTCCCGCGTCTCCCTTGCGTCCCAAGCTCCCGCGCTTGTCCGCAAAAAAATCAAAAACTGTGCATTCGCAGTTTATTTCCTCGTCATTCCCCGGTCCTTCCGACCGTGACTTCCATCTTTCTCGTCCATTCCCGGACTTCTCGTCCGTAACTCTGGCTCCTCTTGTCCATGACCTCGGACTTCCTCATCCATAACCTCGGACTTTTGCGTTTGTCTCCGGACTTTTTGTCCGTGACTCCGTCCACTCTCATACATCTCCGGACCTTGCGTCTGTGGCGCCAACCACTCTGGTCTTATGGTCATTTGACGTCCGTTTCTCCACGGCCATTTTCCTTCTTAGACCATTTATTTGACTTGGTAACTTCTCTTGCAAGTCACCCGTTCAATCTTCGGCATTTTAACCGAACCGATCCGAACCGAACTCAAACCGACCCAAACCAGATCCAATCCTACTCTCAAATCATTTGATTAAGTTTTTTCTCAACCCAAACGGTTCGGTTTGGTTTGGTTTAAACCCAAACCGAACCGATAATCCAATGTGCTTTTTATTAACTAATTTAATTAATTATATTCATAATTTTTGTATAATATGTAATCATAATCTTATATTCTTTATGAATTCATTTATGTTAAATTAGATTTAGTTATATCTAAAACTTTAACCCTATGTTTTAAAGAGTAAAATTGTAACTAACTCAATAAAAAATTAGACTTTTCTATCTTCTTATGTTGTTTGGTTTGTTTCATTTTTATTTTACTCTAATTACTAAACATTTAATAATAACATTGTTATTATTTTTAGGTAAAATTTTATGGATTCTTTGAATTATTCAACTTACAACTTGTTGTTTACTTTATACTTATTATTATCAAAAGACAATAAATTTTGTTTTGTTACATTAACTGATTTTTAAACCGAATAAAATCAAACCAAACTAAAGCCAAACTGAACCAAACCAAACCGAACATAAAACGACCCAAACACAAACCAAACCGAATTAACTTTGGTTGAGTATGGTTAGAGTTTTATGAAAACCGAATTAACCAAACCGAACCGAACCCAAACCAAACCCAAACTTAAACCGAAATGCCCACCCCTAGTCTTCCAAAGGTATCGCACGTCCCTTGGACACGTCTCCTCCGTCTACGTACTCTTGATACAGTTCATTACATTCTACCCCCCTCAAAAGAATTCGTCCTCGAATTATAATGTTTCGTTCACCCTTCCATGATGTTCATGACCCCTTGTCATCTACATCTTCTACTGGGCGTCTTCTCGACCAACGTTGCAGTCCTTATTTTATTGTCTCCACTCTCCGTTGTAAATGTTGTTGATACAACGTTAGCTTTATTGACTTGTGTCATCAAAGCTTCTTCCTCTCCAGCATTATCTTGGACCTCCTGTATCCCTACTTCTCTCGGTTATCTGTCTTATCTCATCACAACCTTACTCGACTTGTCCCACATTCTGGTCGTAATACTCTCCGCCTTTGACCCCTTTTTATTCCTTTATCCATCACCATATTTTGGTTCGCCTTCTTCGACTTCTTATTCTTCATCTTGTGCTTTCGTTCACAAATCAGACAGTTGTTCACTATCTTTGGTCTGGCTCCTCACACTGAGTCCATTTTGACCTCGATTTTTGATTTAGTGAAATTTCACCGAGTTTTGACCTTTGGCAAGATATTAACTCCTTGTTCCTTCATCATTATCTTCTTGCACACTCTTTCTTGCCACATTATTTTCTTGCACTCTCTGCCTTTGCCACATTATCTTTTTGCACTCTCTGCTTTTGCCACATTATTTTTTTGCACTCTCTGCCTCTGCCACATTATTTTTGCACTTACGTCCACCCCTTGGACTTGGCTTATCGTGCGTCTAACTCTTCACATTATTTTTTTAATCATCATTATTCTCTCTACTTTGCCATAATTGATTCGAGTGTCTTCCTCAATCAATTTTGTGCTATCCTCGACTCGGATTACGCTCTTGCGGTGTTAGGTGAATCCTCAATCAATCATTCCAAGACAATCACAACTTAAATGTTTGGTTAGTTTATGCAACCTATATGCATCCTAAACTAGTATGCATGCAGTCAATGATTAGCAAGCAACTACTCTACTAGAAGCAAGCAATCACACACAAAGATAGCTAGCAATCACACACAATGCAGGCAATCACAAACAAAGATAGCAAGCAATCACACATAACTAACAACCACCATGCTAAAGACTTAGCACAAACTCCCTTTAATAAATTTACCAAAAAGAATTAAGGGTTCTACTGGCTTGCTATCCGAGTTTAATATCTAGTCTTAAAGACCTAGATAAAAAAAAACATACACTGCAGGACAAGTTCCAATATTTCCCCAAAAAGATTACATATTCCCCTATCACATGGCTAACAGGTGCCTAGGGTTCTCTCAGGAACTTACACATCCTACAGCTACACTCACACTGTCTTGGTGGCTGCCGGTTCTTGGTTCAGCGGGTGGGTTGACAGAGGTCGTAGCCGCAGGCGCAGGAGCTTTGTTCTCACTTTGAGTTGGACAGTTCTGTAGCTGGTGTTAGTTTAAGCAGAATAAAAGAGTAGAGTTGAAGGATAAGTGTGATGAGATAAGAGATAAGGTTGATGAAACAAAGAGAATAAAAGAGAAAATAGATTCAATTAGAATAGTATGTTTACAATGTCGGCTAAGAGCCTTAAATAGTATATGAGACTAGGGCTTCACCCTTTTACAAACGAGGGTAAACGATAGAGACATGGGGAGAGAGAAAGGGCTAATCCCCATAGTGATAGCAACGTCCCATGGTTTCCCTTAAGGAAACATGTGACCTTACCTCCAACGGCTACAAGGGCCTTGTATGATAACTCGGCCTCTTATTTTCATTTGAAGTGGCCTTACTAACGATCGTACGGACGGTCGTACGGACCAGACCACATGACCGATTAGATCAAGTCCGACCTTATCAATACTCCCCCTCAAGCTTAGTCGAGTGAACTGACTAAGCTTGGAACCTATGAAGCATCACCTCATTAAAAACCTTAACATAGAAAACCACATGGGACAAAACTATGTTAAGGGAAAAAGAGTGTAATGTCCATGGATTAGAGTAAATGATCAAGGGTGAGTGATTTCTACAAGTCCAAGCTTGCTATGAATGTGTTCACACACCTTGGAACATCCAGCCTTAGTAAATATATCCGCCAATTGATCTTGACTTCGAGTGTGACACGGTAAAATCACCCCTTCTTCGATCTTTTCTCGAACCTTGTGACAATCAACTTCAATGTGTTTGGTTCTCTCATGAAAGACTGAATTCGTGGCTATATGAATTGCAGCTTCATTATCACAATGCATGGTGATTGGTTTCTTTGAGTCAATGCCAAGATCCTTGGGAAGTGCCTTCAACCAAGTCAAATCATTTGTTATCTTCCTCATCGCTCTATACTCAGCTTCAGCACTCGAACAAGAGACCACTTTTTGTTTCTTTGACTTCCATGTAACCAAGTTCCCTCCAACGAATGTACAATACCCAGTGGTTGACCTCCTATCCAACGGATCTCCAGCATAATCAGCATCACAATAGCCCACTATCTCGGTGTTCGAATTCTTGCACATCCATATGCCTTGAACCGGGCTTCCCTTAAGATAACTTAGGATCCTCTCGACCATGCTCCAGTGATATCGGGTTGGGGCCTTCGTGTATTGACTAACCTGGTTCACAACATCACATATGTCAGGTCGCGTGATGGTAAGATATATTAACTTACCTACAAGCTGGCGGTATCGCGTGATATCCTCATACGGCTCGTCTATGGGTTCTCGCGGTTGTACCTCTTTGGGCCGAATACTCTCCCCCTTTCGCTTGGCCTGGTAGCCCTCGTCCAGTAGAGTCACAGCCAGTTTCGCACCAAGTCTACCAGTCTCAGCTAATAGGTCAAGTGCGTACTTCCTTTGAGAGAGAAATAAACCCTCCGACGAGCGATAGATCTCAATCCCAAGGAAATATCGAAGTTCACCAAGGTCTTTAATGTCAAAAGCGGAGTGGAGAAATGCCTTGGTGGCCTGGACGTCCTCTTTGTCATCGCCGGAGATAATAAGGTCATCAACATAGATAAGAACCACCACTAAGCCGCTGGTGGAACGGCAAGTAAAGAGGGTGTGATCAGCTTCATAATACTTAAATCCTTGGGCTTTGAGAGTAGAACTCAGTTTGTGGTACCAGGCCCGAGAGGACTGCTTGAGGCCGTAAATGGCCTTGCGAAGTCGGAGAACCTTTCCCGGTGCGACCATGGTTTCTAACCCCGGTGGAGGATGCATATACTCTTCTTCCTCAAGCTCCCCCTGAAGAAAAGCATTCTTAACATCCATTTGCCAAAGATCCCACGATAAGTTAGTGGCAATGGAGAGAACAACCCGAACAATGTGAAGCTTTGCAACCGGAGAGAAGGTGTCCGTGTAGTCGGTGCCGTATGTTTGAGTAAAACCACGGGCCATGAGACGAGCTTTGTATCGTTTGATCTCACCAGTGCTCAGGTACTTGATGGTAAAGACCCACTTGGAGCTAACCGCTTTCTTCCCATGAGGTAGGTTGGCCTCGTCCCAAGTGTGATTACAAACCATGGCACCGGTTTCATCAGCCACAGCGTCTAGCCACACTTTGTGATCTTTGGCCTCATCATACGTTTGGGGAATATAGTGTGCATCAATGGCCCCAAAGAATGCTGAATGATCAGGTGGCAACAGGGCAAGCGAACATACGGCCTGAATAGGATGGGCATGGCTTGATTGTTGTAGTAGAAACGCTTGTTCTTGAGGCGTTCACTATGCCGAAGTGGCTGTTAAGATGAGAGTGGCTCGGATGATGATGGTGCAGTCTGGCCCACCTCAGCCTCATTGCCATTAGTCGGTGGGGCCGAGGGCGTTGTTAAGGCTTCTCCGGGTAGTGTCTCTCTCAGCTTGGTGATCATTTCCTCGGGTTGAGAATTGGCATCATGATTGTCTTGAGGGTCTGGTGAGGCTGTAGGCACGTCTGAAGGTTGGACTGTGTGAGACTCCTCGAGACATGATGGCTTGGTGACACCGAGGTGTTCAAGTAGGAATCAGAGGTTGGTAGCACGGTCAGTGGTGGAGTCTGAGAGGTCTTTGAGACTGTTCCAATCCTTTGTCTCATAATATCCTTGATTCTCCATGAAGTTGACATCCCGAGACACATACATACGGCCGTTGACCGGGTCATAGCACTTGTAGCCCTTTTGTGTTGCTGAGTAGCCAATGAATATACTTTTGGTACTCTTTGCATCGAGCTTACTTATTTGTTCTCTTGGTATCAAGACAAAACACACACAACCAAACACTCGTAAGTGGCCTAATGATGGTTTAGTCTTAGTAAGAACTTTAAAGGGAGTCAGTTTGCTTAGGATTTTTGTTGGCGTTCGATTGATAAGATAGCAGGCTGTCATGACCGCGTCTCCCCAAAACCTCTTCGAGACATTCATGTGGAACATCATCGACCTGGCCACTTCCATGAGATGCATGTTCTTTCTTTCCGCCACACCATTTTTTTGAGGGGTGTACGGGCAGCTGGTTTGTTGAAGAATGCCATGCTTAGATAGATGTTCTTTGAGTTTGTGACTCGTGTATTCCCCTCCATTATCGGACCTAAGCACTTTGATCTTAGCATTAAAGTGATTAGTAACATTGTTTTGAAAGTTTATAAACGCATCTTACACACAGTCTTTAGAGGGTAACAGTGTTAACCAAGTATATTTCGACTTTTCATCAATAAATGTCACAAAATACTTATTGTTATCTATAGACAAGCATGGTGATGTCCAAACATCAGAATGAACCAAATCAAAGCAATGTTCATAAATAGTAGAGGATTTTGGAAAAAACAGTTCTACAATGTTTTCCAAGGATACATGACTCACAACTAGAACTACTAAAAGAAACATTCAGCAACAACAACTCAAGAGCACGAGAGTGAGGATGGCCTATCCTAGCATGCCACAATGCATTTATCATTATTATTAGATGAGAGACAAGAGGTAAAAGAAATCGGATTAGAGGGACTTTGTGAAAGTTTCTCTAAGACATAAAAGTCTCCGGTTCCATTTCCTTCCCCAAGTATCTTTCCGGTCTTAATATCCTGAATATGAACACTATTAGGACCAAATACAGTATAGCAGTTTAAATCATTAGTTGCTTTCTTTACCGATAAGAGATTAGAAGTAAATGTTGGCATGTAAACGCTTTAGATGAGTTATGTTCAAATAGTTTCAAGTTACCAACACCTTTTACTGGAACTCGGTCCCCATTAGCAATGAAAACATTACCAAGGGCTGGTTCTATATTGTCTAGTAGACTCGGGTTACTAATCATATGATGAGAAGCCCCCGAGTCAATGACAAGCATTACTTGGTTTAGAAGCAAAGAAGCTGGTACCAGATTCTTTGAGTGCAGCAATGGACTTTATAAGAGCCTCCAAGTCAGACTTCCTCAACAAGTCTCCATAGGATGCTGTCATAGCCGTTGCCCCTCCTTGGTTCACCGCTCCGGTCCCTTGGCCGCTTGTACCCTCTTGCGAAAGATTGGCCGGCTTGAGAAGAGGGTGGAGGATCCAACACTTGTTCATCACATGGCCTCTCTTCTTACAGTGGTCACACACCACCCTCTTCCTCTCCTCATGCTTGTAAACCCCTTTGTTGGCCGTGACAAGTTCCCCTTTACCACTAAAGAGACCAAGTGACCCTTGTTCTTTTTGAACTTGGGCACACACATCATCGAGAGTAGGAAGCTTGTCACCGCGGAGGATATGCTTAATGAGATCATTGAATGCTGGATTGAGGGTGAGAAGTAGGCCAAAAACCTTGTCTTGCTCCTTCCTTTCGTTTAGAATCGCCGGATCGATGGTTCTTGGCCGAAGCATCTCAAGTTCAGCCCAAAGAGACCGAAACTTCCCAAAGTGCTTGGTAAAGTCTAAGTCTTCTTGATGTAGGCTGTTAATGGCCTTCTTGACTTCAAATACACGGGTTAGGTTGGTTACATTCCCGTACACGTTCGCTAGCGTGTCCCATAGCTCCTTGGCTGTCTCGCAATAGGAGTAGGCTTCTAAGATGGATGCGTCCAGCGAGTTTTGGAGAATGGCAAGCACGGTATGATCTTCTTGGAACCATTTGACTTCCTTTTCGAGGTCAACCTCCTTGTCTTCTTCCTTTTCTTCTTTCCCGTCCTCTTTGTTGGCTTTCTTGGGGAGCTGGTCTGTTTCAA
Organism: Camelina sativa; assembly: GCF_000633955.1. Classification (NCBI taxonomy): domain Eukaryota; kingdom Viridiplantae; phylum Streptophyta; class Magnoliopsida; order Brassicales; family Brassicaceae; genus Camelina; species Camelina sativa. The sequence goes on from NC_025686.1 coordinate 9,961,553, forward strand.
CATGAATCCAGAGTCTCCGGCCACTAAGAGCGGTCTTTGTGGTTCTTTTCCAAAAGAGATAGTTTGCACCTTTGAGAACCACCGGAGTAACAATCAGTTTTGCGGTTTCCATGGTGAGAAAAAGAATACAATTTCTAGAGAGTGAAGAAGAGAGTAGGTAGATTAGGGTAGAGTAAATAGAAAGAGTGATTTTAGAGAGTGGTGAATCGAAAAAATTGCTCTGATACCATGTTAGTTTAAGCGGAATAAAAAAGTAGAGTTGAAGGATAAGTGTGATGAGATAAGAGATAAGGTTGATGAAACAAAGAGAATAAAAGAGAAAAGAGATTCAATTAGAATAGTATGTTTACAATGTCGGCTAAGAGCCTTAAATAGTATATGAGACTAGGGCTTCACCCTTTTACAAACGAGGGTAAACGATAGAGACATGGGGAGAGAGAAAGGGCTAATCCCCATAGTGATAGCGACGTCCCATGGTTTCCCTTAAGGAAACATGTGACCTTATCTCTAACTGCTACAAGACTTCTTCTCGATCCTTCTCTTCTCTTGGACCTTTTATGATAATTCAGCCTCTTATTTTCATTTGAAGTGGCCTTACTAACGATCGTACAGACGGTCGTACGGACCAGACCACATTACCGATTAGATCAAGTCCAACCTTATCAATAGCTGGTGCATTCCCAACACACCACGGTATTTCCCGGTCCTGGAACGCACAACGCTGCTCTCCAGCAATATAAGCGGACTCGATGTCCGTTTTCTCCACACGCAACACAGTGGGCCATGTTCCTCAACTTTAATCGAGACGGGTTTGTCACCCTCTTCCGTGCCTGAGCTCTAGTTCTCGGCATACCTCTCATCGGTCTCATCTCCACATGTCTCGTGGGTCTTAATCCATCCTCCAAATATTTGGACCGTTTCTCACTACCTTGACCATGTTCCAACCGAACAACTTCTTTCCTCACTCTTCTTTCATCTGCTAACTTCTCAATTAACTCCATCATGGAGTCCCTTAGTCCTTGGTCTACTCCCTCCACGGATTGCTCTCCCAAACCATGATCCGGTGCCATCTCCTAGTCACCCCTTGGTTCACTATTGACCTCATACGATTGGTCATTCCTTGTTTCTCCACTGGTGGTTATTACTTGGTCCCCTTCGGGTTCACCCCCAATTTATTTTGTACTACTTCTCGGGTTCTCATTCTTCACTTCTCGATCTTGGTTCATCCTTAGTTCGGGTTCAACCATCGGTATAGGAGCATTCTCGGGTTTCGCCTCAGCCTCACCCTCTTGTCCTCGTACTGGCACCCTCTCACTCAATCTTAGCCGCCTCATCAACTCTTTGTTTTTGATCTCGACTTCTAGCAGCATCGGATCCCATTGACTCATTCTTCTGGCCGCATCTCTTTGGTTCTCCAATTCTTGTGCCTCGGCACTATGGTCTCGAACTCGGTTCTCTCTAATCACTGGTTCAACATCCGCCTCTCCTTGATCCGGTACCACCACTGGAACCGCCACTAACTTGGATCAAGTTCCTTCTCTAGCCGCTTCCCTTGGTCTCCTTTTTGTCTCAACAATGAGGGTTGGTACACCCTCTTCATCACTGGACAGCATCTCAACCACTTCCAGGTACTCTTCTTGATCATCATCACTTGAGTTAGGGTCTCCACAACCCTTAACTTCCTATGCTCCAGAAGTGGCCTCACCGCCATCATTGTGCTAGGCCTCACCGTTGGTCCATCTCCAACCGGCTCCTCTTGGTTAATCTTATCTATTATCTCCGACAGCATACCCATAACTCGGGTCCTCATCTCTTCTCTCTAGTCTTCCAGCACAGAATCCGGAATCGTCACGGACAATCCTCATCCATCGATGGTGATTTGAATATGCATCGACACCTCGGTCCATACTGCAGCTTCTTGGTCATCCCATCCATTTTTGACCTCCTCGTCATCTCCCAAGCACTCGGAAGGATCAGTTTCTATAGACTGGTTCTCTTCCTCACCATTATCCACACCCATATTCTCATTATAAGTTGGTCCACCTCCTCATTATAACCGTCACACATACCCTCAAGACTCCACTTATCCGAGTCCATGGCCACACGAGAACTTTCTGACTCGTTCGAAAGAAACCGTTGTGGTTACTTGACTACTCCTGCCCCAGACCTTGTTCTCCTGAACCACAACCGCCATCCCTGCCACCAAAAGACATCTGCATAGNTTCCTTGTTTCTCCACTGGTGGTTATTACTTGGTCCCCTTCGGGTTCACCCCCAATTTATTTTGTACTACTTCTCGGGTTCTCATTCTTCACTTCTCGATCTTGGTTCATCCTTAGTTCGGGTTCAACCATCGGTATAGGAGCATTCTCGGGTTTCGCCTCAGCCTCACCCTCTTGTCCTCGTACTGGCACCCTCTCACTCAATCTTAGCCGCCTCATCAACTCTTTGTTTTTGATCTCGACTTCTAGCAGCATCGGATCCCATTGACTCATTCTTCTGGCCGCATCTCTTTGGTTCTCCAATTCTTGTGCCTCGGCACTATGGTCTCGAACTCGGTTCTCTCTAATCACTGGTTCAACATCCGCCTCTCCTTGATCCGGTACCACCACTGGAACCGCCACTAACTTGGATCAAGTTCCTTCTCTAGCCGCTTCCCTTGGTCTCCTTTTTGTCTCAACAATGAGGGTTGGTACACCCTCTTCATCACTGGACAGCATCTCAACCACTTCCAGGTACTCTTCTTGATCATCATCACTTGAGTTAGGGTCTCCACAACCCTTAACTTCCTATGCTCCAGAAGTGGCCTCACCGCCATCATTGTGCTAGGCCTCACCGTTGGTCCATCTCCAACCGGCTCCTCTTGGTTAATCTTATCTATTATCTCCGACAGCATACCCATAACTCGGGTCCTCATCTCTTCTCTCTAGTCTTCCAGCACAGAATCCGGAATCGTCACGGACAATCCTCATCCATCGATGGTGATTTGAATATGCATCGACACCTCGGTCCATACTGCAGCTTCTTGGTCATCCCATCCATTTTTGACCTCCTCGTCATCTCCCAAGCACTCGGAAGGATCAGTTTCTATAGACTGGTTCTCTTCCTCACCATTATCCACACCCATATTCTCATTATAAGTTGGTCCACCTCCTCATTATAACCGTCACACATACCCTCAAGACTCCACTTATCCGAGTCCATGGCCACACGAGAACTTTCTGACTCGTTCGAAAGAAACCGTTGTGGTTACTTGACTACTCCTGCCCCAGACCTTGTTCTCCTGAACCACAACCGCCATCCCTGCCACCAAAAGACATCTGCATAGACACAAGGCAAGTTGCTAGTTAAGTCTAAGGTTCTCTCAAACTAAACAGGCAAAGACCGGAATCTAAATGTTGGTTTTTGCGACACATTTACTCGATAAAAACGTTTGAAAAACCCAAGTGGACACGAGTTTCACATCCCGCTCTGATACCACCGTTGTAACGCCCCCAAACCGTCCCCTTGGCCGGACTAACCGCGGACCGGCTGGAGGGGGGGGCGTCACAGTGAGGTCGACAATCTTTAGCAAATTCGGTTGATGTTCCTCCAACGAATTAGGTTCCCCGTCCAGCCCACCGGCCACCGCCTACCCGCTACGCATACACCTCCGGCTTTTCAACTTTAGTGCATGCGCGGCGTTGTGCTAACCCGGACTAGGCCATTTAATTTTCCACTTGTCCGATTATATATAGAAAATATCACGATTTACTTATGTATAAGGTTTTCATTTAAAAACGAAATACAAAGCAAATAAAGTTGGATCCATTTTTTTTTAATGAAATGTATGTCAAAGGAAACAAGGATTTTTATTTCAACAATCACACAATATAAAACATCCTATCCGGTTTTTCCTAGCTGCCCAACTCTACCCACTTACTTTCCCTGCAAGAAAATAATAATGGAGAGGAGTGAGTAATCCACGATTACTCAGTGAGTAATCCACGATTACTCAGTGAGTTGGATGACTCTCTAACATGCAGTCCTCTTAATCCAACTACCCCTAACACCAACTACCCACAACAACAATCAGAATCTCGCAATGCGGAAGCGATTAGCAAGCAAGCAAGCAAACAAAGCAAACAAGCAACAACACACAACATGCAAGAACTAGAAATGACTCAACAAGACACTTCTAGAGTCATAGCCACCATAGGCCATCTCCACAACTCCCAAAACTCAAGAGAATGAAAGTACTAGTGATGCTACCACCTTAAGTACACACTATAATTCATCTCACACACGCAACCTAGGGCCCAATGACCTTCTGACCCATCTCCCCAATCCACACCGCGTTGAAACCACAAAGGCTACCAACCGGATCACCACACATTTGCATCGTCATGCAATAGATCAGACTAGTCTCTCACTAGACACCGATTGTCCAAGCCACGAGACCGTGTAGGTTAACTCGCCGGAACTCCACATTCACTTGGGGACAGAAGTCGATTGCTAGTCCAACATGACACATGAGAACTAGCTAGATAAGTACTTAATCTAAGTCTATCGAGACAAAGAATTAAGTACTTAATTAACAAACAATTTCAAGCAAGAATCAAGCAATGCATGCAAGAAAAATAAGCTAGAAATTCACCCAAAAAATTCTTAAAATGCAAGAAATAAATTATTCAAGCATTTAAGACAACATCCACATGCATGCAACCAATTTTAATTCTCAAGAAATATTAAGAACAATTTCTTAAATATTTTCCTTGACATGCAAATGATGCTAACCTATTTTCCTCCCACTTCTATCATGCATGGTACTGACATTAATTCTCAAAAAATATGCAAGACAAATTATTGATTGTTCCACTTTTCTCCCACTTCATTTTTCTTCCCTAACCGGTTGAAAAATTCATAGAAGGATGCATGCATGATCATCCATTTCGGATCTGATCTTGCATGCAACCCAAATCACCAATTTCTTTATGCATGCATGATCTTTTATCCCCAAATAAGACTATATGCAACAATAAATGAATGCATGTTAGTCTACTCTCCAGATCTTAACTTATTGCCATGTAGATCTAAAAGATAAACATGCAACAATCAAGAATCAAGAAAGACACAAGAGCTACCAAGCTCATGTACTCTCTATGCTCACACCAAACGCAAATCACAACAACTCTAAAATCATAACCTCAACTCACAGTGATTTAGGCAGAGAATTGACTGAGTCGAGCTCCACCACCACACCGCAATCCGACAGCGCTCTGCCTCCTCTTCCTCCTCTAGCTCCGACGAGCTTCTTCCTCTTCTTCCCTTGGAAGTCTCTTGATTTTTCTTCAAGAATGGTTGAGAGAAATTTTTCTGCAAGAGTCTAGTGTTTGATAGAGGCTTTGTCAAAAATGAGAGACCAAAGAGGCAATTTATAAGCCCTTGGTCGAGTTTTCTATCTAGGCAAGTGGCAATTTGTGTTTGACAAGTGGCAGAAATTCTGCATGCAAAACGCTTCCAATCTCACTCACTCTCGTGTGCATCTCACTCTCTGGCGAAAATGCATGTGATGGCGACACATGGTGATGTGAGCACGGAACCGGACACGCGACCAGAAACACTCGTACCGGACCAAGACGCCCAGGACGCTGCCGAGACACTTGCATTACCCACAGGACAACATCAAGCCAATGCACCAAGGATCACTCTAGGAGCTACTACACGATCAAAGAGCTCGTCTAAGGCCACAAGACAAAAGATACACCAATTCATGCAAGCCTTTGTTCGAGAAGATCAAGAGAACAACTCGGCCAAGGCGACCCAAGTGGAGACCGGTCGCATGGCCTTCATCCTTACCCAAGGATGAAGGCGACCAAGTCGTTAGGATCATGACCATACTCTTTTTCCTTACTCTGGGTTTGTCCCACGAGGTTTACCGGAGAAGGATTTAATGAGGCGACGAGTTCTAACGCAAACCACCGTATTTTGAAGCCGATGACGTGGTCCCGCGTCAAAGCCTAAGGACATGTTATCTTTTTGTTTAAGTGTTGCGTTTTGAACTTTATCTAGATCTTTCCTTTGTAACGTTAGAATAGTGTGATGTGTGTGGTCCTGTTTAAACCACATAGAGGGCGACATGTTCTCCATAAAAGGAAAACACGTCAAGGGCAAACGTGTGCGGACCATAGCGAGTCCGCGTGTCCTTGGTTCCCTCTAAACCCTCACACTATTTAAACCTATCTATCCCTTAGCAAAACTATTTAGACTTGAATGAAATTATTTTCCCAAAGAGTGATTCTTTGTTTCTTGTCTCATTTCTCTCTTTAGCCATAGTCTAGGACGTCCGTTTCTCTTAGCTCCGACCACTCCGGTCTTATGGTCATTTGACGTCCGTTTCTCCAAGACCATTTTCCTTCTTAGACCATTTCTTTGACTTGGTAACTTCTCTTGCAAGTCACTCGTTCAATCTTCGAGGTTTTCTTTTCTTCGTCTTGCAAAGGTATCGCACGTCCCTTGGACACATCTCCTTCGTCCGGTACGTACTTCTTGATACGGGTCATTACACCCACGGTCCGCCTTTTGGGGTTCAACACGCCAAATCTTGTCTACCATGACTACTCTGACAGTGTTTCTGATGTCGAGACTATTACTGGTCCAATTTCACCGATTGTTTTCAAGAAGCCCGCCTCTATCTTTCTATGCCGTAAGCGTTTTTCCTTATGAATTTGAAGATAAAATGAAAATCATTCCTTGGGTTTGCAATGTAAAAATTCTTACCTTCCAGCTAATACCGTTAAGTTATGATGTCTCTCTCTATTCCATGTATTTTTTCTAGTTTGTTTGAGTTTCATTCATGAGTCATGACCACTTTGTTTGTGTGTGTTGCAGATGATGCTTCATTGCTTTGATTATTGGCGTAATGGATTTCCCTTGTTTAAAAACCTTGTGAAACTATCTTTGGACTCTGGACTCTGTTAAAAAAACTCTCCCAAGCTAGAAAATCTGATCCTCAAAGGTTTGTATATAATAATGTACATATATAATCACTCTCTGTCTCTCTCTTTCTCTTTCTCAATGATACAAAAAAAAAGAACAATTCTTGGGTTCCTAAAGTGAATCCCTTTGTTCACTTCTCTTTATTTAACCAATGAGAATTTGACATCTCATAATACATTTAAAAATATATTCATTCAACTCCTTATTAAATAAGTAAACAAAATTTGTATACATTATTATAAAGTTAAAAATTCAAACTGCTTTTTTATAAACCCAAACCGATATATAATTTCATTCTAATTGTAAAATCTAAACCTTAATTATCTCATTTGTAAACCCAAACCGACATATAATTTTGTTCTAATTGTAAAATCTAAACCTTAACCATCTCATTTGTAAACCCAAATTGACATATAATTTCGTTCTAATTGTAAAATCTAAACTCTAACTATTTCATTTGTAAACGTAAACTAATATATAATTTCATTTTAATTGTAAAATCTAAACCATAACCACTTCATTTGTAAACCCAAACTGACATATAATTTTGTTTTAATTATAAAATCTAAACCCTAACTACTTTATTTGTAAACTCAAACTGACATATAATTTTGTTTTAATTGTAAAATCTAAACCCTAATCTATTAATTGTAAAATCTAAACCCTAATATCAACATTCCAAAGATCCTGTACTAAACACAACCTACAAACCTTTTGGCTCTCTAATCTATTAAATAAGTAAGTGAATTGCACAATTAGTTTATATTATATTTATATTATACTATTAGTATTATTATTTTTGGTTAAAAGTCGTTGGGGCTTGGTTGTCTTTTTAATTATATTTTTTCCAAGAAACTTTGCAATGCATTTACTATTTTTTTTTTGTTTTTTTTTGAAATTGTTTTATTTGAAACTTTTGAAAACAAATTGAGCATTCTCCTTCTTCATCTTGGATGTCATGCTTTTGTGTTATATCTAGGTTTTGTATTACGACTTCCACATCAAATCTTTTTGTTGCATTTGGATTGTGATCTTCGATTTCAAAAAATACATTGAGTGGTTGCAGGTTGGCTGGTCCAAATAATAGGATAGCTGCACGTATAGAATTTGTCAAATTATTCATTAAATTACCTGATTCGATTATATTATAGAAAATAACATAAAAGTTGATTATGTTTATGAAATGTAGATTGTTTGATTGTAGTATATGATCATTGGAGAATGAGCTTGTGTAGCTGATATTTCTTTCTTGTCGATGTGGTCTTTTGATTTTTTGATTTTGAGAATGAGCTGTATTGGGAGATTGAGAACCGGAGATCAAACCGAAAGATCGACGGTCGAGATGATTGTCCAAAAAAATGGAATACATGAAGATTTAGAATATATAGTTTATGAATGTTAATATTTCTCTCTAATGTATAATTTACATTTATATATATCTTAGAATAGGAAACTAAATCTCTATATAAGAGAATGCATATTGTATCATTGAAATTAGGAGAGTCTAATTTAATTCTTCCTAAACACCTTTGTGTTCTTGCTCTCATGATACTAGGTTTTTTGTGTGTCTATCCTAGCAGGTTCAATTAACCTTAAGTGTTGTAGTATTTAAGGTGTCAATCCAAATGGTCATAGAGGAGCACAAAAGACCCCTCTGGTCGGACTTGATCAGCTAAATATTTCTTGACTCTCTGACCATTTACAGTGCATTCACTACCATCCTTGTTCAGAAGAGTGATGGCTCCGAATGGCAGAACTTCCTTGACGTCAAAAGTTCCAGACCACCTAGACTTAAGCTTTCCAGGAAATAACTTAAGTTTGGAGTTGAAAAGCAAAACTTGATCCCCAGCCTTGAGCTCTTTGACAACAATTTTCTTGTCATGAAAATTCTTTGTCCTTTCCTTGTAAATCTTGGAACTCTCATAAGCATCAAGTCTTATTTCTTCCAACTCATGGATGTCAAGAGTTCTCTTAGCCTGAGCTGTGTCAATATCCAAGTTCAGCAACTTGATAGCCCAGAGCGCCTTGTACTCAACTTCAACAGGGAGGTGACATGCCTTACCATAGATCAACTGAAATGGTGTTCGTCCTATTGGCGTCTTGAACGCTGTTCGGTACGCCCAAAGTGTCTCGTCCAGCTTGACAGACCAATCTTTCTTCGAAACCCCAACGATCCTTGACAAGATTCCCTTGATCTGCTTATTCGAAACTTCAACCTGCCCACTGGTCTAAGGGTGATATGCAGTAGACACCTTGTGCTTGACCCCATACTTTCTCAGCATACTCTCAAACACCTTGTTGACGAAGTGAGTTCCACCATCACTAATCACTGCTCTCGGTATCCCATATCTTGGAAAAATTATACTTTTGAACAGCTTTAGAACAACCTTGTGATCATTGGTAGGACTGGCAATGGCTTCAACCCACTTAGAGACATAATCAACTGCCACCAGAATATAGACATTGCCATTTGATGGCGGGTTGAAAGGACCCATGAAGTCTATCCCCCAAACATCAAATATCTCTACTTCCAAGATCGGGTTCTAGGGTATCTCGTTCCTCCTTGTGATGTTGCCCATCCTCTGACAAGCATCACACTTGGTGATGAAACTGTGAGCGTCCTTGAACAAGTTTGGCCACCAGAGACCTGCTTGGAGAACCTTCTGAGCTGTCTTGAATGTGGCGAAGTGACCTCCATATACGGAACCGTGACTATGCTCAAGCACTCATTGTACTTCCCCTTCTGCTATGCATCTTCTGAACAGACCGTCAGAACCTCTCTTGTACAGATAGGGTTCATCCCAGAAGTAGTGGTTGACTTCTCTGAAAAACTTCTTCTTCCTGTAGGGATCCATGTCATCAGGAACTTCTCCACAGACCTTGTAATTCACGAAATCAGCATACCATGGCGCAGTATCCGAAGTGATCGACTTACAGTTGATTTTTAGGTTCTCAACCCCGGTGTCATGCATCTGCTCACAAACCTGGGTAACCAGAAGTTGTTCCTCAGGCATTGAGTCATCCATTGGAACAGCATCTTCAATCCTCATCCTTGACAAGTGGTCTGCAACTCCATTTTCTATTCCTTTCTTGTCAACTATCTCCATGTCAAACTCTTGGAGAAGTAGGATCCATCTCAACAGTCTCGGTTTGGTATCCTTCTTCGAGTAGATGTGTCTCAGAGCGGAGTGATGATTTTGGTCAGGATGACGCTCAGATGGAGAACCCAGACAAAGCAGTCAAAGACCCGGTTGAACCAGTGATGCAGTCCAAACATGAAGCGGTTAAGGAGCCTGTTGTTTCTGAAGACAGACCTGCGAAGTTCATCCCTCCACCGTACAAGCCTCCTCTACCATTTCTAGTGAGGTTCAAGAAGCAGCTTACTGAGAAATACAAAGCCTTGTTCGAAAAACAAGTCAAGGAGATTGAGTTGAGGATGCCATTACTGGATGCATTCGCACTTGTTCCTCACTACCAGAAATTCCTCAAGGTTCAAGGTGTGACTCGCGTAGTAGATGACATGAAGCTTCTTCTCGATACGCTGTCCTAGAACTGCTCCAACTGCGAACTCTGAAGCATCACACATGATCTCAAAAGGATGATCCCAATTCGAAGCTTGCACTATGGGTGCTGAAACCAAGGCTTCCTTGATCTTGCTGAAGGCTTGCAAACATGTTGTATCAAATTCGAACTCAACCTCCTTGCACAGCAACCTTGTCAAAGGTCTTGCAATTTTTGAGAAGTCCTTGATGAATCTCCTGTAAAACCCAGCATGTCCCAGAAAACTCCTGATGTCCTTCACTGTCCTAGGCGGTTGAAGCTGAACCATGACCTCAATCTTTGCCTTGTCAACCTCAATTCCTCTTTGAGAAATCTTGTGTCCTAGAACGATCCCTTCTTCAACCATGAAATGGCACTTCTCCCAGTTCAGCAGCAGGTTTGTCTCCTCACATCGCGTCAATACCCTGCACAGATTCAACAAACAGGAGGAGAAAGTGGAACCGTATACAGAGAAGTCGTCCATAAACACTTCCACTGACTCCTCAATTAAATCCGAGAAAATTGAAGTCATGCACCTCTGAAAGGTGGCAGGAGCATTGCACAAGCCAAATGGCATGCGTCTGTAGGCAAAAGTGCCATAGGGACAAGTAAAGGTTGTCTTTTCCTGATCATTTGGGTGGATAGGGATTTGGAAGAATCCACTATACCCATCAAGGAAACAATAATAAGGATGACTAGCTAGTCTTTCCAACATTTGATCAATGAAGGGCAGAGGAAAATGATCTTTCCTAGATACGGCATTCAACTTCCTATAATCTATACACATCCTATGTCCTGTGATGGTTCTAGTTGGGATTAAATCATTTTGTCGTTTTTGATCACAGTTATGCCTCCCTTCTTAGGTACACAATGCACTTGAGATACCCAAGTACTATCAGAGATAGGATAGATAACTCTAGCATCAAGTAGTTTTAGGATTTCTTTCTTAACTACCTCTTTCAGATTAGGATTCAATCTTCTTTGGGGTTCAATACTAGCATATGATTCATTTTCATGATTGATCCTATGGGTGCAAAGACTAGGTGAAATTCCC
>NC_025686.1:9974358-9974825 GCF_000633955.1 Camelina sativa
ATCATCACTCAACCTAGCATTCACTATAACAGGATAAGTAGAATTGGTTCCCAGAAAGACGTACCTGAGCCCGGAAGGAAGAGTTTTGAGTTCTACCTTTGGAGCTTTCAGTTCTGACCAGTCGTCAACATGGGAGTCTGGAATGATCGCGGTCGAGTGAGAGGGGTTCGACTCGATCGAACGGGACATTGGTGTCTCGAGTTGGGTCTTGACGTCGGTCGAGTGGGAGATATCACGTTCTGAACTCTTTGTCTCAACTGCACGTACCTCCTCTGCGTCAGATAGCTGCTCGAATTCCTCTGATCCATCCGTTTCTCTGTGGGAATCTAGCAGATGCTTGTAACAAGTGGTCTCCCCATGCAGAAATCCTTCTTCTCCATCTTTGGTTAGAGCAGTTTTGAGATGATCTTCTTCAGCTAGTTCCTCCAACAACTCATCAGCCAATTTATCCATCTCTTCAATGTAGA
>NC_025686.1:9977148-9994534 GCF_000633955.1 Camelina sativa
TGGAGCAGGATAGAGTGAATGATCCAGGATCTTTGAGCTTCTTGGGTACAACCTTCTTCTGGATGATTGCACTGCACTCAAGACTTAGTACAACCATGCCTTGAACTTCTTTTGATCTCTCCATCACTAAGTCCTTGAGGAATTTCTGGTAGTGAGGAACAAGTGCGAATGCATCCAGTAATGGCATCCTCAACTCAATCTCCTTGACTTGTTTTTCGAACAAGGCTTTGTATTTCTCAGTAAGCTGCTTCTTGAACTCACTAGAAATGGTAGAGGAGGCTTGTACGGTAGAGGGATGAACCTCGCAGGTCTGTCTTCAGAAACAACAGGCTCCTTAGCCGCTTCATGTTTGGACTGCGTCATTGGTTCAACTGGGTCTTTAACTGCTTCGTCTGGGTTCTCCATCTGAGCGTCATCCTGACCAAAATCCTCCCCAGCTAATTCCTCACTGTCCTCAGTGACGTCTGGAACTCCTTGCCTGGGAGGAAATGTTTTCCCACTTCTCAGCGTAATAGCATTGGCGAACTCCTTGGGGTTCTGAACAGCTTTACCTGGGAATTGGCCAGACTTTGGGGCAGAAGTAGAAGTCGATTGGCCCTCCAGGTACCTTATATTCGAATTCAGAGTTTTGAATTTGACGTTCAGATCATTGTAGGAACATTCCATCCTCTGACTAAGGTCAGCGAACTTCTTTGCAGTATCCATGGAACCTCTAGCTTGGCCCTGAAGAATTTGTTGCATCATCTGCTTCATTTCTTGATCTGGGGTTGGTGTAGGCTGAACTGGTTGAGGGCGGAATCCTGGCGGTGGTCCTGAGGGAGCTTGGTAACCCTGCTAGAACTGTTGTTTTGGAGCGAATCCCGGATTGTAAGGCACAAAAGGTTTTTGTTGCCCTTGCTGTTGTTGTTGAGGTGGGTACACATGATCTTGTGGATTAGCAACATTGGTACTTCGGTAAGACAAATTGGGGTTCGTCTTGTAGGGGTTGTAACCTTTCTTGTATCCACCCTGATTTTGAACATAGCAGATCTCTTCACTCTGCTCACCCTCCCCATCTGGAACTTGGAAAGGGTCGTCCTCAGAGACGAAGTGGACGCTCCTCTGCTGGCTCAACAAGATACGGTCAAGCTTCTCATTGACATTCTTGAGGTCCTTCTTGTACTTCTCGTCAGACCCAGCGTCGCCGCGAAATGTGCGGTCATAATCCTCGTTGTAGTTACCGTCGGACTGAGCGAGATTCTCCACCAGTTGCCAACCTTCATCGACGTCCTTGTTCAGGAAGTTACTGTTAGAAGCGGTTGCAAGCAGCATACGTATTTTGGGAAGGACACCACGGTAGAGAGTACTCAGTAATGACTCATTGCTGAAACCATGGTGTGGGCATTGGCTGTGGTAACCCTTGAAACGCTCCCATGCTTCACATNGGTACCTGAGATGCAAAACAAACAAGCAGAAAACCAAAGCAAGTCAGTACTCAGAATGATTGTGTAACAAAACTTAATCGTGCAAAACTTGAAATCTTAAATGTAGCAAAAAGAATCCCAAATGGCAACGGCGCCAAATTGATACTAGGCTTTTTGTGTGTCTATCCTAGCAGGTTCAATTAACCTTAAGTGTTGTAGTATTTAAGGTGTCAATCCAATTGGGATGTTGCTAACACTCAAGATGCGATCAAGCAATCACAAGTCAAGCCAGTTCAAGAAGAGTGTTTTTCTAACAATACTAGAATGGTCAAAATACAAAACGGAAATTAGTTACAGAAACAGAAACGAAAATGTATGACAAGAAGCAAGCAAGAAAAAGAGAAACCGAAAACGATTCTAAGCATGAACAAATGAAACAGTCTCGGGAATGTAATATCAATCAAAAAGATAAAAGTCCTAAGGATGGGAGTAATAGACGTCGGTGAAGTATCCTAGTCTACAGAGTGTTTAACATGCCACAAGCAATCTATCCCTAAACAATGAACATCATGACTTAGCTAATCCAATCTCTTGACAGAAGCTACTCAGACTCAACCACTTCCAAACCTAGCTCTCGCTAGAGAAACATGATCAAGCATTGCATGACAAACAAGTTCATTCACGTCAACAAACATCCTAGACAATTCATCTCTTAGGCTAGGAACGTAAGTCTCTGGCAATAGTTGGTCAGACATTTCATCGAACACCTTTTGGGTGTGGAAATGTCTCAAACCTAGTTCCAATTGATCAGAGAAAATTTAGTATTTCCTACTCTAGCCCAGAAGGGAAATCATACAATCAACACTTAAACACTCTGCATCCTAAGATCCTCCACCTAATCTATCCCATCCTCAAGGACTAACGCACTACTCAGATCCGAAAATCATAGTCAAGGTTGCAAACGCATAAAACATTGAAACAAGCATTCTTAGATAGATTAAAATGTGAAGAACAACTTTGNGTCGAGTGGATCCTCCATAGGCAACCCGTGAAACTTGTTTCCTTGGATCATGGTGATCAGACCACTTTTTATCTCAAAGTTGTTGTTCGGCACGGCGGGAGGGACGATTCCAGCACGTTGAGTATGAGTGTTCGGTGCATCCCCAACACCAATGTTTTGCGGTCCCTGATGTGGTTCATTCTGGTGTTCCATAGTGACGTGTGCGGGATGATCAGTGGGTTGACAAGCTTGTCGTGGGCGTTGCAACCGATTGATTTCGTCGATCACAGGAAGGAGATTCCGATGCCCTCTTGATCTGGTGTGCATGCAAGGTTGCAATCAATGGGTACCTGAGATGCAAAACAAACAAGCAGAAAACCAAAGCAAGTCAGTACTCAGAATGATTGTGTAACAAAACTTAATCGTGCAAAACTTGAAATCTTAAATGTAGCAAAAAGAATCCCAAATGGCAACGGCGCCAAATTGATACTAGGCTTTTTGTGTGTCTATCCTAGCAGGTTCAATTAACCTTAAGTGTTGTAGTATTTAAGGTGTCAATCCAATTGGGATGTTGCTAACACTCAAGATGCGATCAAGCAATCACAAGTCAAGCCAGTTCAAGAAGAGTGTTTTTCTAACAATACTAGAATGGTCAAAATACAAAACGGAAATTAGTTACAGAAACAGAAACGAAAATGTATGACAAGAAGCAAGCAAGAAAAAGAGAAACCGAAAACGATTCTAAGCATGAACAAATGAAACAGTCTCGGGAATGTAATATCAATCAAAAAGATAAAAGTCCTAAGGATGGGAGTAATAGACGTCGGTGAAGTATCCTAGTCTACAGAGTGTTTAACATGCCACAAGCAATCTATCCCTAAACAATGAACATCATGACTTAGCTAATCCAATCTCTTGACAGAAGCTACTCAGACTCAACCACTTCCAAACCTAGCTCTCGCTAGAGAAACATGATCAAGCATTGCATGACAAACAAGTTCATTCACGTCAACAAACATCCTAGACAATTCATCTCTTAGGCTAGGAACGTAAGTCTCTGGCAATAGTTGGTCAGACATTTCATCGAACACCTTTTGGGTGTGGAAATGTCTCAAACCTAGTTCCAATTGATCAGAGAAAATTTAGTATTTCCTACTCTAGCCCAGAAGGGAAATCATACAATCAACACTTAAACACTCTGCATCCTAAGATCCTCCACCTAATCTATCCCATCCTCAAGGACTAACGCACTACTCAGATCCGAAAATCATAGTCAAGGTTGCNTCAACAATACAAACTCAGAAAACATTGAAACAAGCATTCTTAGATAGGTAAAAATGAGATAAACAAGTTTGTAGAAGAAATCAAATGCAAATACTCAATGTATCAAAAGATATCTGAATACAAAGTCTGGGAACGGTTCTTGGTGGCTAGGGAAACCTTACAAAATAAAAATGAGATAAAAACTAAGATCATGTCGCGGAGACTTAACAAAACGTATTTATAGTAAAGACATAAAATCCCTAAAACTTAAAACGACAAGATGAAGAGTCGGTTTGGGAATCTCCTGAAGCGTGTAAGATGGAACGTCTTCCTCACATGTGCGAACGAGTAGTGGCTCGAGTGAGTGATGGCGTTGGCTCGAGTGGAGTGACGTCGACTCGAATGGTGGTCGACTCGAACGGTGGTCGACTCGAACAGCGGGACTCGAGTGGAGTGATGATGCTGGCTCGAGTGGAGTGATGGCGACTCGAACGGCGCGACTCAAACGGCATGACTCGAACGGCACGAGGTCGTTTCGAACAGCGTGACTCGATGGGTGCGACTCGAACGGCCTGGCTCCGAAGTCTCCTAAATATCTGAAATACTCCAAAATGCACGATGTATGCGAAGATAATGCAAGAACTACCTAAATATGCAAAGTGTACAAAAAAAGACTAGAAATTTATGCAAAACAATTAGTTATCCTAACTAAATGCATGACAAAAACATGTTTAGCAGAGACAAAATATAGACATATCATCTCATCAAATCTATTATGGTATCAGAGCCAAGATCCTTGATGTGGTTTATGGTTTCGTTACGTTAGCTTCCGCAAAGAAAAAAAAAAATCTGTTTCGTCTCTTCTTTTATTTTGACCTTCCTCCATCGCTTCTTCTTTTAACGTTGGAGTCTTTCTTTCTTTTTGTTCTAATTTTGAGTTGGTAATGAGATTTATCCAAACTCCATCGACTAAAAAAAATATATATATTCTGGAATTTGGGCTTCACACACACGTGAGTGTGTTGTCTTGTGTGGCCATGATTTGGCTGGTGGTGGTGACTACGAATATCACCCAAGACATACGGTGGTGTTCGGCCTGTTGGCCAAGTGAAAAAAAAAAAAAGGAGAAAAAAAAAGAATGATATTTTGTCTCTTGTATAAGAGATTCGGGCATAATAGCACGTGTTTGTGCTACTCTATCTATCGTCATGTGGTTTCTTTGTTTTACTACGAAAAAGATGAAGCCATGACGATGACTTTGATGGATAGTCGAATACGATGCTGATTCGGCGGTGATAAATTCAAATTCGACCATGACTACACAAGTTTCTTCATGAACAAGAAGTTCGAAGAACGATTCAAACTTGTGATTTTAAATCGATGGAGATTGACTCTATGGCTGAGTATAAATGCCACGAAAATGACTCTACGGCCGAGTATAAACGCCGTTGATGACCCTAAGACTGGGTATAAACGTCGATGATGACCCGAGGGCCGGGTATAAAGCCGTTATTTTGAAGACTTGTCCAATCTCACCCGTGTTACCACGCATGAGCTAGCCGGAGGTATTGGGAGATTGAGAACTGGAGATCAAACCAAAAGATCGACGGTCGAGATAATTGTCCAAGAATATGGAATACATGAATATTTAGAATATATAGTTTAGGAATGTTAATATTTATGTCTAATGTATAATTTACATTTATATATATCTTAGAATAGGAAACTAAATCTCTATATAAGAGAATGCATATTGTATCATTGAAATTAGGAGAGTCTAATATAATTCTTCCTAAACACCTTTGTGTTCTTGCTCTCATCAAATCTATCAAGCTGCTTTTATGAATTGAATGTGTTGGTGTTGAGCTTGCTTTGCTTCATAGTACAATGTATAGAAAATAATATCAAAATGTAATTCTTTTGTGTGGGAGATGCTGGGTTTTTTTTCGTTTAGCTTGTTTGTTAATTTGGTAATGTTCTTGTTGTTGCTATTTATATACTGACACATATGTTGGTTAGTTGATACTGTAATTATTTCCCATTTAATTATCATTTATTATTTGTTATTCTTTGGTCTTTTGTCCATTTGTTTGTAGCCGTTGGAATGATGTGCTGTTACATATTTGTGTATATTTATTGCCATTGGTCATTATTGTTGTTATCAAATCTCGTAGAAATGGAAGTTTGTGATTTCTCGATCGTTTACCAGTTTTACAGTATCTCAAGAACAAGTTCAGTTGTTCGATAAACACATACATTTGCACGTTACTATATCCGTACTTTTGGTTTTAACCATAGACGACGTTATATCGGAGAGGTTTTAGTGGCCTTATGCAAATTTGGCTCGCAAGATGCCAAGATCCTATAATCTTTCTTTTCTTAGTTTTTAGTTTCCCTTATCTTTCATACGATTATATAAGCAAGCGGTTTAATTTTTAATTGCAGAAACAAGGTAAGGACACAGACGTTTTATTTTCTTTTACAATAACAGAAGCAATTGTTAGTTCAGAAAAGAAAAAAAAAAAGAAAAAAACAATAGCAGAAGGAATCAAGCAAGCAAACATGTTTTATTCTTCACGCGTGGTTTGATTTTTTTCTTACGATAAAGAAGCAAACAGAACTCGTCTTCGATATTTATGTTTCGGTGAGTGCGTCAGAACCCCAAGTGTGCGATGCTGTAAATTTCCAAAATCCAGATATAAGAGAATTGATAATGTTGTTTATTCTAAGGACGTGAACTATATGTAATTAAAAAGTACAAAAGACGAACCTGCACGAGATAGATAAGAATCATCGTCAGCTGCAACATTCCAAGCGAAGTAACCAAGCAGACCTTTTTTCTTAGTGTATCTCACTTTCGTCACGACGCTCTCAATATCGTCGTACATAATCAAAGTCGTTCCATCAAAACAATAATCTCCGACCACTGTCTGGTCATGAACCGGTTCTGCTTTGTGATACTTTATGAAATTAACTATCTGATTATAGTTGGTCGAACCGTCAGCTGACACCGCTACTCCGGTGGTGGCCGCAACATCAGCACCGTGATCCTTGTCGTTTGAGAGAGTCCAGGCCCATCCGAAGTAAGGAAATCCAAAGACTGCTTTCTGCTCCGGAAGTCCCGCCTTAATCCACTGTTTCAAACCGGAGTCGCCGCATGGACCTTTCAACAAATTTTTATTCAAGTTAAACAACAAAAAAAAAAATACTCATATATGGATCAATGGTAGTTGACGTACGTATGAACCGAAAAAATCAAAGTTATGTTCATCTTATAAACTTTATTATACCTTCTGGCTTTGAAGTATTATACAGACCGGCGGGTGGACCAATGGTAGTGGACGAACCGAAAAAATCAAAGGCAATAATATTAACCCAATCCAAGTTATCTTTAATCAAATAAACCGGGTAGTGACCATCCACGTGAACCGGGTAGGAACCAGACGTGTAAACTGGGCAGTAGTAAACTGCAGCCGTCAACAGCAAAGTCGGCTCGCCCGTGATTCTGCTCTCGACCTCAACCGCTAATCGCCACTCTTCAAGTAGTTTCCCGAAGTTCATCATCTCCAGAAAATTGCTTGGGTACTCCCAAGCTAAATCTAGGCCGTTGAATCCGTACGATCGAGCGATCCTGATAGAAGAATCAATGAACGATTTCCGAGAATGGTGGTTACTTACCATGCATGGACACAAACGCGAGTTTGTTCGCGTCTTTTCCGCCGATCGACAAGAGGGTCTGCACGTCACTGTTTTTCTTCTGGACATCTTCAGTGAAGTTTGAGAACTCTTGTTCGTGACTTTCGGGGACAACGACTTTGTGGGTGTTAGGGTCGACGTCGGCGAAGGCGCAAAAAAGGTGAGTGAAGAGACTTGACTCAATATCCGTGGGTGGAAATTGTGGGTGTGGGGTTCTATCATCACCGTGATACCAGTAGGAAGCTTTTACGAAGGATGAGGATTCGGGAGCCTGAGAATCTGCCATTTCGTGGAGACTCTTTCTACTAGAATGTTTTATATATGTTTCTTTGTTTGTTGTGAGCTTGTGGTAGTGATACAAATTATAATGGTGCTTCCTTTGTTTATATAGAAATTTTGGGAAGAAATATTTATAAATATTTAAAGAAAATACAAGGTCAACTAATATTTTTTCCTTAGTTTATTCATTAGTGGATTTTAATTGATTTCTAAAGAACGGTCTTTGTTAAATATTGTAACTTGTACATGTACCATTAACTAAAAAACTACATAATGAAAAAAATATAAACTAAAGAAAAGTCTTTGTTGAGTCATTCATATCATAGTTAATGCATTTCTATTTCAAATATCTCTTATAAGCAATGTTCAAGAAAGCGGTCTAGGCGGCCGCCTAGACGCCGTCTAGGCGCTAGGCGCTCAGCAGACGCCTAGATGACCGTCTAAACCGTTTAAAATTACATAAATTGTATTTTAATATTTATTTTTGATTTTTAAATTACATATATTAAATTATTATGTTTTATATCTATATATGTAATTATAAACATTTATATGTTGTTAATATAATTTAAATAAATGTATTTTTTTACTTTTGTTTATAATTTATATTTTTTTTATTTTTATAACATATATTTTGTATAATTTTATATATTTAATGTTTTATGTTGTAAACGCCTAAACCGCCTAAACCGCCTAAAAACCGTCTAGGCCCCGACTAAGCGTTTTAGGCGCTAGGCGCTGGATCACCGCCCAGATACCGCCTAGCGCTTTCTTGAACACTGCTTATAAGTCAAAAAAAAAAAACTTAAGTTATAATGACCAAATGGTTGTAAAGCATATATAAAGTCATTTGCACCCAAAAAAAAGAAAGAAAAGAGTTTATGCATCTGACTGAACTATTTTCACCATGTTTTCAATCAAATCCAACCATTGAAATGTTTTAAATGATAACTACCGAATATATAATCTTTTCTACATTCCCTTGGATCCATCAGTTTAATACTTCAATATGTATTAAAATAAGCATTTCAATATAATTTTACTCTATTCATAATTTTACTCTATCAGTTCTAGATGAGACATTAACAATATGAGTAAGATATATTCAGTATTATGTTATCCTTTATAATGATTAATCAAATAACTAGAACTAAACTATAATGTTGTTATTAAACCAAAAGTCACCTTCAAAACCAACTCCATCTTAATAATAGCAAAATGTTTTAGAGTTTCATAATTATAATTTAAAAAACTGTTCAAGAAACTATCTCCAGCCACACATAGCTTAGTCCTCTATTAGATTTTGACCCCCAAAAGGCCAAAAATATGACCTGTTAGATTGAGCAATGGGGGATCAAATTTTGCAGCTTACAATACCAAAAATAATTTATCTTCGATCTAAAAAGTATGTCGCGTTTAAATCAAACTTCAATCAAACCGAATTCTTAACCAAATAATTGATATGACTCGAGTCCTGGCCTGAATTCAACAACGTATATACATTTTACCAAGTTATACATCTAATAGAGTGGGATATTTTGTATGTTAGTTTGTCCAAAGAAAAGTAAAGTCTTTCAATAATAAAAATAGACTAGGTTATAGTCTATGGAATAATAATTAAAAGACTCGTTTATAGTCCATATATATATATGTTTTTTTTTGTCAACCGAGCACTACTTAAAAAAATTCTAAGGTTGGATAGTTCATATATCTAACAGGTATATTTGTATCACAATGTATATATTGGTTGGCATACATTTTTTTTTGTGTGGGTGTAAATGTTAACAAGTCTATTTGTCAAATAATGTTTTCATTCACATGCATGACAATAATATCGTCAAAAAAATGGGATGTTAGAAATTTTATGATTCATATATATATATATATATATATATATATATACTTGTCATTTTAGTATATGTTATTACAGTATATATAATATAGGGATACAATTGGTATGTAAGATAAAATAAGAGAATAACGGGGATAACCTTTATAATTGTTAGCATAACAAAACTTAATTAAATAACTTTTTGGTAAAATAATTACAAAACGTTGATTTGGTTATTGTAATTCAAAGTGGCTTAATTAGTATTTTAGACTTAAGACATCTTCGAGGACAAGTTTAAGTTATGATACAAAATAGAATCATATATTGTTTTTTGTTTTATTTCGTTAGATGAATTTTATATGAAAGGTACATTAATAATATGAAGTAAGCACGTCGTTGTTTCTTTTGGAATGCATTTTTCTAAAAAAGTAAAACTTTTTTTTTTAATTGGTTTACAACAATACATAATAAGTAAGCATTTTTCTAGCTGTCTTTAGAGGAGTGTCACGCCAACAGCTTAGACAATGGTTCGTGTCTGCTATCGTTGTAGAGAGGCTAGATACATCAAGTCCAAGTGTTTCAAGTTGTAGCAAATAGCGGTAGTAGCGGTGTAGATAGTGGTAGTAGCGGTGTAGCCGGGAATGTAGCAGGTGATACGAATTGAGCAGGCAGGATGTACACAACCACAGAGATCGGTGGTACCATTACCGGGACCATCGCATGTATAATTTCTGAGACTTGGATTTTGTGAATTTCAGTAGTTCATATTTTATGATTTGCCTATAATAAAGTATTAGGGTTCTTAAAATTTCAAAATACACACATATATATATATATAAGAAACTCAGTATTAATGTTACTTAATCAAATAGGGAACGAACTATTGATATTACTAGGAGCACAAAAATCAAATAGAGAAAAGATGTGAATTATATTAAAATAATGAAATTATAAATAAATTAAGGAAGTAAGATATGATATATATTTTTTTATTCAATAAATCGGTCGTAAGTGCTTTCGGAAAATCATAATTTATGAGACTCCGGATAAAACCGATCACGAACTATTACCTAGCACAAGAGTAATAAAACTCAACCGAACAGATCTACATTATACTCTCGGGACTACTAACAAGTAACAACTAATAACTTATTTTGGACGAAGCAAGAGAGAGATGCGATTTTAGAACTTTGAGTTTTTGTGTGTTTTGAGCTTCAGAAATAATGAGAGGCTGCGGTTCTTGATACTATGATTTTTTTGTGTCTACTAGCAGGTCTCAATTAACCTAATGTAGTTGTTATACAGAAGGTGTCAATCCAAATGGGAAACTTTACTAACAATCAAGATGCAATCAAGCAGACACAAGTTAAGCCAGATTCAAAATGAGTTTTTGTCTAGCAACCTAGTGTGAACGAGATGCAAGAACAAAACGAGTTTGCAGAACAAGAGCTAAAATGCAATAATAGAAGATAGCAAAAACAAGCTAAACGAGCAGAGAAAACTGAGCAAGCTATTGCAACAGAAATAAAGAACAAGCTTAAAGATGCAGAAACAATCAGATAAGTAGAGGCCTTAAGGATGAGGGTTATTGATTTCGGTGGAGTATCTTAATCTACCTAGAATGCCTAACAGAACACAATCAAGCTATCCCTAGACAATGAACATCATAGCTTAGCTAATCCAATCTCTTGACAGAAGCTACTCAGACTCAATCACTTCCAAAACTAACTCTCGCTAGAGAAGCATCATTAAGCAGGCATGAAAAACAAGTTCATTCACGTCAATAAACACCCTAGACATCCAATCTCTTAGGCTAGGAATGTAAATCTCTGGTATTAGTTTGTTCAAGCATCTCATGGAACACCTTTTGGATGATGAAATGCTTAAGATCTAATCCCAAATGATCAGTAAGAAATTAGCAGTAAGAACACTAATCCAGAAGGGAAATCAAACAATCTAAGCTTAGGCATTCTATTAGACTAAGATTCTCCACATAATCTATCCCATCCTCAAGAACCCTAGTTCACTACTCAAGAACAATCATCCTCCAAAACCCNAGATGTGAATTATATTAAAATAATGAAATTATAAATAAATTAAGGAAGTAAGATATGATATATATTTTTTTATTCAATAAATCGGTCGTAAGTGCTTTCGGAAAATCATAATTTATGAGACTCCGGATAAAACCGATCACGAACTATTACCTAGCACAAGAGTAATAAAACTCAACCGAACAGATCTACATTATACTCTCGGGACTACTAACAAGTAACAACTAATAACTTATTTTGGACGAAGCAAGAGAGAGATGCGATTTTAGAACTTTGAGTTTTTGTGTGTTTTGAGCTTCAGAAATAATGAGAGGCTGCGGTTCTTGATACTATGATTTTTTTGTGTCTACTAGCAGGTCTCAATTAACCTAATGTAGTTGTTATACAGAAGGTGTCAATCCAAATGGGAAACTTTACTAACAATCAAGATGCAATCAAGCAGACACAAGTTAAGCCAGATTCAAAATGAGTTTTTGTCTAGCAACCTAGTGTGAACGAGATGCAAGAACAAAACGAGTTTGCAGAACAAGAGCTAAAATGCAATAATAGAAGATAGCAAAAACAAGCTAAACGAGCAGAGAAAACTGAGCAAGCTATTGCAACAGAAATAAAGAACAAGCTTAAAGATGCAGAAACAATCAGATAAGTAGAGGCCTTAAGGATGAGGGTTATTGATTTCGGTGGAGTATCTTAATCTACCTAGAATGCCTAACAGAACACAATCAAGCTATCCCTAGACAATGAACATCATAGCTTAGCTAATCCAATCTCTTGACAGAAGCTACTCAGACTCAATCACTTCCAAAACTAACTCTCGCTAGAGAAGCATCATTAAGCAGGCATGAAAAACAAGTTCATTCACGTCAATAAACACCCTAGACATCCAATCTCTTAGGCTAGGAATGTAAATCTCTGGTATTAGTTTGTTCAAGCATCTCATGGAACACCTTTTGGATGATGAAATGCTTAAGATCTAATCCCAAATGATCAGTAAGAAATTAGCAGTAAGAACACTAATCCAGAAGGGAAATCAAACAATCTAAGCTTAGGCATTCTATTAGACTAAGATTCTCCACATAATCTATCCCATCCTCAAGAACCCTAGTTCACTACTCAAGAACAATCATCCTCCAAAACCCAGAAAACATTAAATCAAGCATGTCTAGATAGATAAAGATGAGATAAACAACTTTGCAGAAGAAATCAAATACAAAAATTAAATAGATTAGGAGATCTGATTGTATCCCACCTTGTAACTTGAGCAAACACCTTGTAAAAATCCACATCATAAGTTTGATCAAAACCTTTTGCAACTAACTTCGCTTTGAACTTCTCGACTTATCCTCTTTCATTGAACGCTTTGTCTCCTCCAATTAATTCGACCAGTTCCCAAGTATTCTCCTCCTCAATCAACTTGATTTTAGTTCCTATAGCTTTTCTCCACTTCTCATGCTTTACTACATCCTCTAATCTCTCTAGATCTTCTTCACCAGCAAACATCACTCTTCCTCCCAGTTCCACTTTGTTCTCTCATGAGACCTCACATCCTTGTTGACCCCAAACATCACACACTAGTTATCGAGCTCCTCCGCAAGCGTTACCGAAGTCTGCAAATTATGTACCTCCAACTGCCCCCTGGATTCCTTTACTTTGGCGAGGATCACAAACATCCGAATGGATAATCAATCTATTTTTCTGCTTCTGCCAAATCTCACACATATTATTCTTGATAATTATTCTCAACCCCTTTTGTTGAGTTGTCCAACACTAAGCAGATTCTTCTTCAAGCCCGATACAAAATAAACTGAAGAAATCACCTATGTTATGTCGTTGATCTCCAATCGCAAACTGCCTTTCCCTTCTACTAGCATCCTTCTATCATCTACAACCTTCAAATGTTGACGAAATGTGACGTCGAATTCGATAAACCAAAATTTTTATCTTCAGCTTTAGGGAGAGCGGTTTGAGCCATCAATATCTTCTTCTAGTTCCGCATAATTCACTATCATTTCCCAGCTTGGACACTCATTTGTAAAATGACCCATCTTGTGACACTTGAAACATTCAGCATCAGATTTGTTAAAACTGGTGCCACTTCTGCCTCATCCTCCTCTACCTGGGACATAACCTCCTCGACCTCTTCCTCCTTCCATTTTCAGAATATGCTCCTCTCCAGCTTGCTTACTCATGTTTTTCTCATGCACAAGCAAAGAACTTTGTAGTTCATCCACCGAGATACACTTGATATCCTTCGATTCCTCTATAGCACACACCACATTCTCACCAAAGTTTGAAGTATCTTCTCAACTACTTTGGCATCCGGCATATCCTCACCCAGATTCCTCATGTCATTGGCCACCACCATGACTCTTGAAAAATACATAGTGATATTTCTCCATCATTCATCTCCAACACTTCAAAGTTTCTATGCAAATGCTGCAACTACGCACTGTGAACTCTCATGTTACCTTGGTACTTTGTCCACATTGTGATAGATTCCTGGTAAGGAATCTGCTTCCCAAGAACACACTTGCAAGGTCTTTAAGAAGAACGGTCGGAATGATGATGATCAAAGGGTCGAAGATGCAAAGACAAGATTGACGAAGAAGGTGAAGGGGTGAATTATGCAGCGGATAAAAAGNGCGGATAGAAAAGGGGATTGAAGTGAACTTCCAAGAGAGATGAAAATCTCTTAGACTTCAGGCTCGAGTTCAACTTAGATATGACACACTAAGAAGAAAACAAGTTGAGAATATATTACACACTTCTCAGATCAAACAAGTAGAAAGAAGTTTTTGATTAAAATGTTTGATGAAAAACAAAGAAGATATACATTGTCTTTTTATAGGAGAAGAGGAGGACGAAGGAGAGAAGAGAAATAAAACCCTAGACAGCCTTGCAAGAGCTTTAACAAGGTCAAATTCATGCAAGATGTCTAGGAAATGACAAAACATTAAATGCATTGTTTTTGAATGAGAAAGAGATAGAAAATGGGCCAAGGCTTTTGTAATGAACCTTGGACCATGACTTGGGCTGGGAAAGGGGGCTTGAAAATTTTACTTAGGCCTCATTAAAAACCTTGTCAAGAAAACCCAATGGGACAAAACTTGACCAAGGGAAAAAGAGCGCCAAAGCAACATTTTACCCTTTACCGAGCACCTTGAGCTGTGATCATGGTGAAAGTGGTTTGAGCCACATCTTCTAGCTTCTTGTCCAACTCCTTAAGTATTCTATTGATGGCTTGGTTGAACTTCTTGGACCGTGACCTTGTTAGAGGACCCGCCGGGACGATCAATGCTTCCTTCGCTGCTTCTGCTGATACAAGCTGCTCCTCTGGTGCTTCCTTTGGTTCAAGCTGCTCCTCATGTCCTTGTTCTTTGGTCGAGCTTTCCCCGGTCTCATCATCCTCTCCCACTTGAAAAGAATTTGACCTCAAATCCGAATTATCTGCACAATAAGGAAGAATATCAGAAACATTGAAACTACCACTAACTTTGTACTTACCTTGGAGGTCGAGTTGATAGGCTTTGTTGTTGATTCTTTTGAGCACTGTGAATGGTCCATCAATTCTTGGCATTAATTTGCACTCCTTTTCAACTGGAAATTGTTTACTCCTCAAGTGTACCATTAGTTGTTCTCCAGCCTCAAAGATCATCCTAAAACAACTATTGGATTTATGATCATGCATCAAAACATCTCCAATTCTGGTTCTCGCAAAGACTTTGGGCAAAAGATAATCTGGAGGCCCCTCTTTTGTACCTGCAAAGTAGTCAATACCTTTGGCAAAGAACAAGTGCGTCATTATTGTCATGGTACAAATCTGAGCTTGGTACAAATCACTATCCTTGTCATGTTCTGAATGTAATAAACTGATAGTCAAAGCTCTAGAATCATGAGAAACAAATTGGATTAAGGAAGTACTTAGCTGAATAATGCATTGGGTATGATTGATGCTTATCATGATAAATGGAAGTGGATCAGGGGGTTCTTCTTGGATCAGTATGAAGCTGCTGACATCTTGGTGCTCACCTTGATCCAAATCAGGTGGCTTAAATCGTTTGTCTCCCAGTTTCTTTTCAGTTTTCCTTATGCGCCTCATGACTGCTCTAAAATCTGTATATGGCTCTTTTGACAAAGACAAGTGAATCATATCTGTGTGATCTTGGATAAAAGTATCCTTGATAAGAAAAATACTTATCTTATAACAGTTTGGTATGAGCATAAGTGTTGCATCAGGTGGTTCATCTTTGAGCGTTGAGTAAGCTTTCACTACTTTTCCATGCTCCGCAAGATCTCCTACATCAAAAGGAAACAGTTTAGGCACATAGGAAAAGATCAAACAGATATTCATGTAGTTGTTATCAAAATAAAGTTTTAGAATGGAGCATCCTTTGGTGATCATAATTGTTTTTCTGAAATACTTCCAGCTTCTAACTCCAAAATGATAAATCATTTGTTGGCATAATATGGTGGTTTCTCCTTGATTTGAATAGAACATCTTTCTTCTCCAAAGTACTTATGCTTCTCCATGTAACATGTTCCTTTCTTAGCAATCATGGGAAAGAACAAGTGCATTATACTTGAAATAGAGAAATAAAAAACATGATCTTTCACAGTTGGTTTGCAAAGCTCAATGAACAGTTTAAACTCACACAACTCTTTTTCAAGTAAATATCTCATTTTAGAAAAAGGTTTAACCATTACATGCTCAGTTTTAGTTCCAAACGGCTCAATCACAATGTTACTCAAAGAAACTCTCAAAGAAGAGTTAAATTCAAGAAACTTTTCAAATAACAACCCTTTTGGCTTAAAGAACTCTTTAAAAGCAAATGTTTCAAAACTTGGAATCATTTTGTTAAAAACAGATTTTGAAACACAAAATTCTTTCACATTTTCTAAACCAAAACGCTTTTCATCTTGAGCAGAAAGCATCACAAAATAATTAGGATCTGTCCAAACCAAATCAGTTTCCTTACAGTGCTTTCTTGGAAAGCCGCAAAGATATGGCATAGGTACTGGGTTTGGCACATAGTTTATCTGCTCCAAATCACTAATCAATGGCAAACTCATTTGTGTTGATTCTACTGATTCTTCTTCCTGAACCTGTAAAAAGGAAATAGTACTACTCGGTTGCTCCGGTTCAAAATGGGTTAGTTTTTCAAGCACAAAATCAGATTGGATAAAAGAAAGATCACACTTAGCTTGAGATAGAGCCTTAGGTCCAGTTGGTATAGCAACATCATCCTCATCAATGAACTGTCTCTCCTTGGCTTCTTCTCCAAGCTGTTTCTCCTTGGGTCCGTCTCCAAGCTGTTCCTCCTCGGTTCTGGGCTTATCCTTTCTTTCAAACTCCTTATTCTCCTTTTCTTGTTCTGCTTGCTTCCATTGTTCTCCATTAGAATATGTACTTATCTCAACACTTTTGGGAAAAGACAAGTGCATCATACAAGAATTAGAATTTTCTAAACCTTGAACAGTTACTTCCTTGGATTTTGAAAGTGTAGAAGACTTACATTGCCTCGGTTCTCCACTTTGTTCAAGTGATGGGTTTTGTCTTGGCTTGGGAACATCAATCTGTTCAGGAACCTTCTTTGGTTGAGATGTTGACTTAGCCTTCTCAAATTTAATGTACTCGGTTAACGCCTCAAAAAGATCTGACTGCGTCTTTGCCTCCACAGATTTTGGGGGTTTCTTTTGATCTGGGACTAAGGCTGGTTTCTTTTCTGGAACTGGTTGGATTGTGGAATTAGCTTGGGGAGCACAGTGTAGCGCTTGTAGAGCATACTTCTTCCTTAGAAGCTTCTTAAGATCTCTCCACAATGTGATATTCGGCTCCTTATAATACCAGCGGTCATCAACT
>NC_025686.1:9995144-10005015 GCF_000633955.1 Camelina sativa
TATCTCAACACTTTTGGGAAAAGACAAGTGCATCATACAAGAATTAGAATTTTCTAAACCTTGAACAGTTACTTCCTTGGATTTTGAAAGTGTAGAAGACTTACATTGCCTCGGTTCTCCACTTTGTTCAAGTGATGGGTTTTGTCTTGGCTTGGGAACATCAATCTGTTCAGGAACCTTCTTTGGTTGAGATGTTGACTTAGCCTTCTCAAATTTAATGTACTCGGTTAACGCCTCAAAAAGATCTGACTGCGTCTTTGCCTCCACAGATTTTGGGGGTTTCTTTTGATCTGGGACTAAGGCTGGTTTCTTTTCTGGAACTGGTTGGATTGTGGAATTAGCTTGGGGAGCACAGTGTAGCGCTTGTAGAGCATACTTCTTCCTTAGAAGCTTCTTAAGATCTCTCCACAATGTGATATTCGGCTCCTTATAATACCAGCGGTCATCAACTTCTTGCGACCACAATTTGTAAGCGTCTCCTGTGAGTTGGGTAAGTGCAAAAGCTAATCTCTCATTTCTCGGGATATCCTTGAAGTAGAACCAATCCTCCATGTGTTTCTCCCATTCAAGGTAATCTCCTTTTCCTGCAAATTTATAGAGTTTATGAGCTAAAGAGATTTTAGAATGAATCACAGATTTAGATTTGGGAATATGAGAGGTTTTCTGTAAGCTGCTCCAGGTTGATCTAGATGTGTCATCTGGTGGCTTGGGTTTAAGATCTTGGTGTTGTCTTTGACGTCGAGCACAAAGCTTTTCGTCAAGGATTGTTGCCATAGCAGCTGTGATTGATTTCGTGATTCTCCTTTCCAGGCTAGAGGTGGATGACTCTTCTTCTTCCATTGTACCTGAAAACAAATCAAAGACCCAACAAGTAAATAGTTCCAAAAACACGCAAACGAAAACGGATCTGGGAAAATTATGAAAACGAAACCAAAAATTTTCAAATCAATTTTCAAAAATACTAGACTCGTTCTTGGTTCTAAAACAGTTGATTTTGTAATTTTTGAACGAGTAAAACATTTTATAAAACTCTCGCAAGACGAAATGACAGATCTGAAAGAAATAAAAAGTGACGATTAGAATCTCAAAACCTGGTTGCAGAGTGGTTGCTCTGATACCACATGATAGTTTCCTGGTAAGGAATCTGATTCTCAAGAACACACTCGCAAGGTCTTGAAGAAGAACGGTCGGAATGATGATGATCAAAGGGTCGAAGATGCAAAGACAAGATCGACGAAGAAGGTGAAGGGGTGAAATATGCAGCGGATAAAAAGGGGAACTGAAATGAACTTCTAAGAGAGATGAAAATCTCTTAGACTTCAGGCTCGAGTTCAACTTAGATATGACACACTAAGAAGAAAACAAGTTGAGAATATATTACACACTTCTCAGATCAAACAAGTAGAAAGAAGTTTTTGATTAAAATGTTTGATGAAAAACAAAGAAGATATACATTGTCTTTTTATAGGAGAAGGGGGGGACGAAGGAGAGAAGAGAAATAAAACCCTAGACAGCCTTGCAAGAGCTTTAACAATGTCAAGTTCATGCAAGATGNATGCAGCGGATTGAAAGAGATGGAATGGTGAAATGATGCAGCGGATAGAAAAGGGGATTGAAGTGAACTTCCAAGAGAGATGAAAATCTCTTAGACTTCAGGCTCGAGTTCAACTTAGATATGACACACTAAGAAGAAAACAAGTTGAGAATATATTACACACTTCTCAGATCAAACAAGTAGAAAGAAGTTTTTGATTAAAATGTTTGATGAAAAACAAAGAAGATATACATTGTCTTTTTATAGGAGAAGGGGGGGACGAAGGAGAGAAGAGAAATAAAACCCTAGACAGCCTTGCAAGAGCTTTAACAATGTCAAGTTCATGCAAGATGTCTAGGAAATGACAAAACATTAAATGCATTGTTTTTGAATGAGAAAAAGATAGAAAATGGGCCAAGGCTTTTGTAATGAACCTTGGACCACGACTTGGGCTGGGAGGGGGCTTGAAAATGTTACTTAGGGTATCTCCAATGGTCCTCTATTTTTGCCTCTATAATAGAGGAACTCTATAATAGAGATTGCTATTTTTTTCTCTATTTATAGAGGAACCCTATTTTTTTTTACAAAGGTTCCTTTATAAATAGAGGAATCTCTATTTTAGAGGTGAGAATAGAGGACCATTGGAGTAAAACTCACCTTTATTATAGAGTTCCTCTATTATAGAGGAAAAAATAGAGAAAACCATTAGAGATGGTTTTAGGCCTCATTAAAAACCTTGTCAAGAAAACCCAATGGGACAAAACTTGACCAAGGGAAAAAGAGCGCCAAAGCAACATTTTACCCTTTACCGAGCACCTTGAGCTGTGATCATGGTGAAAGTAGTTTGAGCCACGTCTTCTAGCTTTTTGTCCAACTCCTTTAAGTATTCCATTGATGGCTTGGTTGAACTTCTTGGACAGTGACCTTGTTAGAGGATCCGCCGGGACGATCAATGCTTCCTCCGCTGCTTCTGCTGGTACAAGCTGCTCCTCCGGTGCTTCCTTTGGTTCAAGCTGCTCCTCATGTCTTTGTTCTTTGGTCAAGCTTTCCTCGGTCTCATCACATTGATTCTCCCAAATGTCCTTCAAACTATCATTCTTTGCTATCGTCTTCAATATCATCTTGTTAATCGACGCAAAGAGGTTGTTTTTCACCTTTAGATCCTTGAGCTTCAGTTTCGCGAGCTCTATCCTTTGTGCACCAATCATGATCACGCACTTCTCCGGCTATGAGACATCCGTCTCAATAAGATCCCACCATTCCTTCAACCGTAACAGATTCTTCATGAGCATAGCCCAATGCTCATAATCATCATCAAATTTTGGAATACTCAACCACGCATCTCTATCTCCCTCAAATTCGGAATACTAAACCCATTTTCACTTTTCTCTCTTTCGGCTCAAACTCACAAAGAATTTTAAATCGCTCTGATACCACTTATTATGAATTAGGGAGAAAATACTGAACTGAATTGTTCTGTTAAAAAAAAAAGTGTTAATAAATAAATACAGACTCGACTAGTTTAAATAGAAGAATAAAGCAACAAACTCCTCAAACTTATTACAACTAACTAGCTTCAAAAACTAATCAACTACGAAACAAATGCATAAGACTCGGACTTAACAAACGTGACAGTTAGACAAAGACACTTTGGTGGCGAGAACATTTTTATCTTTTCAGATGATCTGATGATGTTAAAGATACTCCGGTTGACATTGCTCGTAACAAAAGTTGGCAATTTTGAATGAAAAAAAAAAAAAAAAAATCTCATAAATTTTCATGGTAGGAATTGGTTAAAAACATCAATAACGAAGAATATTCGACTTTATAAGAGGCAAAACTCGCCTCATCAACAAAGTAAAAAAAAAAAAAAGAAAAAAAAAACCATACAAAACGCCCAGTTCAAGACCACAAATTTTTTGGTCTGATTTATTGATCTGTGAGAAAAAAATGCACTGGAGGAATAAAGCTGATGCTTCATATATCCCAGATGAGCCTGCCTTATGCAGTACCTTCCTTCAAGTAAGCAATGAGATCGGCACGATCTTGCGGCTTTTTCAGCCCAGGAAACACCATTTTCGTTCCAGGAATGTACTGTAAAGAACAAGCAAAGAAAGATTCAATCTCTTCATATCAGCTTAATGAGAAAAATACAACCCACATAGAGAAGAGAGGACTCAGGTACATATAAACTCAAACAACACTTTGAGGGGACAATCTTATGATTCAGACTATAGAAAGTAACTAAAAAACAATGTTGCTAAATATCTCATCGAATAGAAAACAAATGGGGGCATATATATAGAGATGTTTCATACACCAAAAAGCTTTATGGAGCACGATTTTGAAAGATGGAAGTGAAATTTCACAAATATAAAGAGAACAAGCGAAACAGGGTTTGCGTGTGGATCAGCTTAACAACACTACCTCCGAATTGTTTTAGCAACAAAACAATCTCTAAAACTCTAAAAAAAACCACACAAGGTAGCTTATGAACAATCAAGAACCTCAGAAACTATGATGGAAATCCATTAAGGATACACAAATTATATAGATTTTTCACAAACCAAAAAAGAAGAACAAACACATTGGGGTTTCTTGTATAACTTTAAAAATATTTAAATTAGGTTGCTTAAGAACAATCATAAACCT
Source organism: Camelina sativa (assembly GCF_000633955.1). Taxonomy (NCBI): domain Eukaryota; kingdom Viridiplantae; phylum Streptophyta; class Magnoliopsida; order Brassicales; family Brassicaceae; genus Camelina; species Camelina sativa. The sequence goes on from NC_025686.1 coordinate 9,999,331, forward strand.
AATCCATCANCACCAAAAAAAAAAAAAAAAAAAAAAAAGAGAGAGAGCAATACCTTCTTGGGGTTCAACAAGTAATCGTAAAGAGTCTTCTCCTCCCAATTCACAGCCATGCTTTTGTTAGCAGCTGAGTATGAATACCCTGGTGTTGTTCCTGATTGTCTTCCAAACAATCCATTCAAATTAGGTCCTGCGTTCGTCAGAAAAAAGTTCCAAATCAATACACATACGAATCCAAACACACAAAACGGAAAGATTCAAATCGCTCAAGCTAATCACCGATGCGGTAGATCCAGATTCAGAAAGATGAGATCAAATCAAACGACTGATGATGATACAGATAATTTTTAGATCTAAAGAGGGATTCAGAAGACGGACCTTGTTTGTGACCGGCGCCTTTTTCGACGGTGTGACACTGAGCGCACTTGGTTCTGAAGATCTTTTCACCGGCTTTGGGGTTTCCAGGAGGTGCTTCATTGAACGACGCCATTTTCAGAGAGACAATGAAGAAAAAATTCTCAACGGTGGCTTTTGACAGTTTCTTTCTTCTGACCTTTTTTTTTCAAAATACTTTTTATTTTTTTTGGTTTGTTCGAGAAAAAGTGGAATTGTTAGAAAGGAAGGTTCGAGGAGGTAGAGAAAGAGAATAAGAGGTGGCGTGAGAGAGACACAGGCCATACGTTTTTCTTGGACTACACGTGGCGCTTTTGTAGTGGTTTGATATATTGAGTCGGTTGACTATTTAATTCTTTTTTTCTTTTCATTATTTTGTTAAGAACTTGGTTTTCCGAAGTGCACTTATTAAGAACTTTAAATATTTATTTAGTTATAAATATAAAATAAGTGAAAGTTGAATGACTACGTTGTAAATAACAAAGTTTAACTATATATATTATAGAAAAAATAATACAAATGTTCTATATATATAAAGAAGAAAATAATAATTTATATTTTAGAAGTAAAATTAGAAGTTGATTTAGAGTAGATTTTACTCTAGTGTAAAATTTAGAAATAAAAATAGAGATATGTTTGAAGATTAATTCATGTTTCTATAGTATAATAATAGGACATGAGATGATAACACTAAAAGAATTTTATTTATTTCTTTTAACTGGTTTTAAAATTTAGTTATTTCGTATTATTTTTGTAGATGTCAATATCACTGACAGTGGTAAAAAACTTTTCGCTAACTCAAAAATTTTCAAATATAAAGTGATCACCATAAACTTCTATTTTTTATACCCCCACATTATATGTTTAAATATTTTCAAATTTTCAAAAATAAAAATAAAATTATATATAGAATTGATCATTTTCTGAAAAATCATCTATTCAAAAATATTTTTTCCAAGTAACAATGATCAAAAATTAAAATTTTCTTACTGTGGAAGACAAAGCACAATGATACTTATTCAACTCTAAAATCGAATTTGTTTTTCCTTTTCATCTATATATTCACTTTGTTTAGATAATCATTTAATTTTTTTTGTAAGTTCTATATTAATCGGTATATCAAAATTTTGCGGTTATATCATATTTCCAAAAGATATGGCACCTTTAAAATTTTGAAAATTGAAGGTGTTCTCTTTAATGCTAAAACCTCAAATTTAACTTTAAAATTTTGTATTTTACATTATAGTTCTCATATTGTTCATAATTAATTAAGATCATAAAATTTTTTACATAAGAACTATAAAACACATAAATAATAACAAAACATTATATTACAATCAATATTAGTTAAAAAAACATTATATTACAATATAAAATTACCTATAAATTATAATAAACACACTAGTTAAGACACAACTTAGTAACTTACAAATAAATTATGAAAAACACTAATAAACATGTGCAACGTATGTACTCTACAACATTATAATCTCTAGTAGGAATGTTTCCATTTTCAATCAAGTAATGATGATGTGAATCAAATTTATCACATCGTCTCATCGGATCAAAAAAGCAAAACTCAAAACGGATATTGTTGAAGGCAGAATAATTCACATGTTAAACTTTTAGTTTCATAAAATCATTATTTTTTTTTTTTGTTTTAAGAAAATGCATCAACTGGGGAAATAGTTATGAGAGAACTCAATTATATATGCAAAATAAAAAAAAAAGGAATTAAATGGAATGAAGGAAGAATATTAAATTTTGTTAACAAATTTGAAACATCGTCGTCGATAGTAAATACCGTTATTTGATTTGAACAAGTAAGAATCATACAAAAAAAAACTCAAAAACAAGAACAAATTTTAATTACACCAATTCTATATGGACATTATCTGGTTACTTTTCAAGAATTATGTCATTATTAGTATTTTTGTAGTATTTTAATTTTTGTAATATTTATGTGTTCATGTAACTTTACTTGCTTATGTTACTTTATTTTCTTGTATCCTTAAAGTACTATTTTATAGTATATCATTTTGTTTAATATGTTATTCTATATTAATACTTTATGTTATTGGTATTTATTTTATTTTCTGTTATTGGTATTTATTTTATTTGATGTGTAAAAATTCATACTGAAAAAATTATCAAACAGTCTATATCACATTGCTAAATCCAAAATAATCTGCTTCTCTAGATAAACGAGACAACACTGCTAAGGGTTTGTTGCGCGGTTTGAAGGGAGTAGCATCATTTGGTGTCATTTGAGCGTCTTGGGTGTTTGCATTGTTCACCCTAATTTACTAATTTTGTTTAGAGAAATCAAGTCAACATAATATCAACTACATAGTTCATTCATTTATGGGTTTTGTGGTATAGGGACAATAATGATAACAACAAGATAAGTATGTTGTGATACACTTAGTGGACTCACTAGACCGGCCCATATACTAAGCCATGGAGTCTCGGTCCATCGGCTATATTCAGTCCATATAGCTTCGGTCCATTAGCCGAAGCCTTAGTCGGCCATTACTTTCCTTAGTCGGTTTAACCCTAGACTTGTAATCTACTATATATATGCATGTAATCTTTGGGAATCAATAATAAGAAACACAAGAGCTTTATCCCTAAACTCTACTTATATAACACGTTATCAGCACGAGTCTCTAACCCTAAAACCCTAATAGGCAGCCGCCGATTCTTCTTCTCCTTCCAAACCCTAAACCGCCTCTTGTTCTTCACCTCCTTTGAGATTCTCTCTTGATCTCGAAGTTCTTTCTGTTGATACTCAAGCATCCTTAGCTCGAGATCAAGTTTTCTCAAAACCCTATCGAGGTTTACACGGTTACTTGGTTCGGGGGTGAGTTCGCGCACAAGGAGCTGTTCGCGTGGAGGCTGTTCGTGGTTCGTGGAAGCAGTTCAAGGTTCGTGGTTCGTGATATCTGAGGTCTTTAGCTCCCAGATCCTATCCAGTCAGAACCCTAAGGTGTTAAGGTAAACAAAGTTCGAACCTTCTCAAAACCCTATGATCGAACTTGAACTTAAAACTATGCAACCCTAAAACATCCAAGTATACAATCTAACAAACTTTAAATTCCCTAAATCCTAAGACTTAAAATCGGTTGCTTAGGTTGTTAGATTGTTTGAGAAATTGCACCATATACATCAAGCTTTAAAATCCGAATTGGTTGACTGAATAGTTTAAGATTGCTTGATTGTTTATGTTGCATAAGAACCTAGAATTAAAATTGTTAGGATCATAAGATAGGATTTGATCTAACTGTTCTAGGAGATTTAAAACTTGGATTGATTCATGCTTATAGAAATCGAAATTGTTTAAGAGAATTGAATTGACTGCATGAATTTCGAATTAGTCTTGTGATCTAGGTTGAATCCGATCATGAAAAGTTTTTGTTAAATTTCCATAATTGTGAAACTTGAATTTGGAATTAAAATATTGATCATGATAAGTCTCTAAAATAATTAGCAATTATCCAAAAGATTTAAAAGACTAAATCCTAGACTAAATAGGAAAGTTAAGAAAAAGGAAATCCTACCTAAGATTGTTGCATGCATTAGCCTATTTGCTTTTGTTGTCTTGCATGCATGAATTTAAACCAAAAACCAAATATGGGAAGGCATGGTTCGATCTTAAATATCGCATGGCCTGAGGCATGGTTCGATCTCAAATATCGCATGTCCTATTGATTAAGTGCATGGTTCGATCTCAAATATCGCATGCTAATATTCGGATGTCTATTTCTGTTGTATGCAGATGGTAAACCTTAAGAGCTTAGACTATCCAGTCTTGAATGCTTCTGGTGACAATTACTTGCTATGGGCAATGAACACCAAGATCAACTTGAAGTCAAAGGACTTGTTCGAGTGTGTCGAAGAGGGTAACAAGACCTCGGACAAGAATAAGAACAAGTGTATCCAGCATATGCATCACCACATTGCTGAGAGTCTCAAGAACCAGTACCTATTTATTGAGGACCCTCTCGACCTTTGGACAACGCTTAAACGGCGATATGGGCACCAGAAGACGGTGCTCCTTCCAAAGGCCGAGTATGAGTGGAAACACCTAAGGATCCAGGATTTCAAAACCCTGGACGAATATAATTCTGAGCTTTTTAGGATTGTCTCAGTCCTTAGGCTGTGTGGTACGGTGGTTACGGAGAAGGAGCTAATTGATAAGACTTTGTCTACCTTTAGCCCTAACAACATGGTTCTTCAGCAACAATACCGGCAAACAAAGTATACCGAGTATGGGGAACTAAATGAGGTGTTACTGCTAGCTGAGCATAACAATGAGCTGTTGCTGATGAATAGTGCTATGAGACCTCCTGGTACAGCCCCATTACCAGAAGCACACAAAGTGGATTTGGGAAAGAAAAATTCTGCAGAACCTAAGGAGCCTAAAGAGCCCAAAGAGACCAACTACGTCCACAGAGAGAGACACTACGGCCGTGGCCGTGGTGGCAGAGGACGTGGTGGTCGAGGGGGCCAAGCCGGCCGCGGACGCGGTGGTAGAGGCCGTGGTATCTCCAAGCCACAAGCTAAGGCAAAATCGGTTTGTCACCGATGTGGTATGTCAAACCACTGGATGAAAAACTGCAGAACTCCCAAACATCTTATTGATGCATATCAAGAAAGTTTGAAGAAGAACCCAGAAGCTAACTTGGTGCATCTCGATGATGAAGGAGACTTCGATCATGAGAATGATGACTCTCTAGAGACTTCCGACCTCTTTACAGAGGATGAATGAATTTTCGGTTTTTATTTTGGTTTAAGACTATGCTTTTATGCTTGATTTATTTCTATGTATTGGATAATTGATTTGGTTTAAATTCAAGGATTTATTTTATAAATTATTTTGCCTTATTGAGTTAAAACATAAATGTTGTTTTATAGAAATGGCTGAGGATATGAGTGAACTAGTGGTGGACAGTGGATCCAGCCACACTATTTTAAAAGATAAAAGATATTTTATAAACCTCACCATGAAAAGTGCCAATGTTAGTACAATTGCGGGTATAACAAACCTTATAGAGGGCTACGGCCAGGCTCACGTGTTGTTGCCTAAGGGAACACACATTGAATTAAGTGATGCCTTATATTCACCCAGCTCCAAGAGAAATTTGTTGAGCTTTAAAGATATAAGATTAAATGGTTATCATGTGGAAACCAAGGGTGAAGGAACTAGAGAGTTCCTATACATTACAGAAAATGTGAATGGACAAAAGAAGGTTCTAGAGACTATACCTGCACTAGCCNTTATACCATGCTAAG
>NC_025686.1:10005068-10008232 GCF_000633955.1 Camelina sativa
GGCATGACCGGCTAGGCCATCCGGGTTCGAACATGATGCGTAAACTAATTAAGAGTTCGAATGGGCACAACCTAAGTGAAAGGAAAGTTATCCCTAAACATCTCACGTGTGTAGCATGCGCACAAGGGAAACTTATTATAAGGCCTTCACCAGTAAAAGTCACAAAAGAGACTTTAAACTTCCTGGAAAGAATACAAGGTGATATTTGCGGACCAATACACCCATCTAGTGGGTCGTTTAGATATTTTATGGTGATGATAGATGCATCAACCAGATGGTCGCATGTTTGCTTGTTATCTACAAGAAACCTCGCATTTGCAAAGATGTTGGCTCACATTATAAGGCTAAGAGCACACTTTCCAGATTTTCCACTTAAAACTATACGTCTAGATAATGCTGGTGAATTTACATCCCAAGCGTTTAATGATTATTGTATGTCCATGGGGGTGAGTGTGGAACATCCTGTGGCACATGTCCATACACAAAACGGACTTGCTGAGTCCTTCATTAAACGAATACAAATGATAGCTCGACCATTGTTGATGAGATCGAAGCTCCCTGTGTCGGCTTGGGGACACGCAGTATTGCATGCAGCAGAACTCGTACGCATCAAGCCATCTAGTGAACATAAGTATTCACCATCCCAACTATTAACGGGTCATGAGCCAGACATATCCCATCTCAAGACATTCGGTTGTGCCGTTTATGTACCGATTGCTCCACCACAGAGAACTAAGATGGGACCTCAGAGGAGGATGGGAATATATGTTGGATATGAGTCTCCCACCATCATAAAGTATCTCGAGCCACTGACAGGAGACCTGTTCAAGGCCAGATACGCGGATTGTCAATTTATTGAGTCCGAATTCCCTGTAGTGGGTGGTGAGACCAACAAGCTGGTAAAGGAATTGACATGGAATCAAACATCCTTAAATTGGCAAGATCCTCGAACTCTAGCATGTGATGCAGAGGTTCAGAAGATTATACATCTTCAGCAGCTAGCTAATCAATTGCCAGATTCCTTTGCTGACCCAAAGAGAGTGACAAAATCGTACATACCAGCTTGCAATGCACCAGTATGTATTGATGTTCAGAAGGAACACAATAATCAAGTTGCTACAGAGTCTACGCCACGTTTGAAACGGGGTAGACCATTAGGTTCCAAAGATAAGAATCCTCGGAAGAGTAAAAGAGGTGCATGTCAGACCGAGGCTAAGGGAATTACCGAGAGTGTAGACATGGCCGCGGTAAATGATAAGGAGCCGGATGGGGTTCAGGACGCTGAACCTCTAGGTCCTGAGAATATTGATAACGATGAGATATCGATCAATTATATCATGTCTGGAATTACTTGGAACCGTAAGGATATCGACGTCGATGATATTTTCGCATACAAGGTAGCACTTGAACTAAATGAGGATCTAGAGCCCACATCCATATTAGAGTGCACTCAAAGCAAAGATTGGCTAAGATGGAAAGAAGCTATTGATGTGGAGCTAAACTCTTTGAGGAAGAGAAGTGTGTTTGGTCCGATCTTAAGGATAACACCTGAAATTAAACCAGTTGGACATAAGTGGGTCTTTGTAAGAAAGAGAAATGAGAAGAATGAAATCGTGAGATACAAAGCACGGCTTGTAGCACAAGGATTCTCTCAAAGACCAGGAATAGATTATGAGGAGACATACTCCCCTGTGATGGATGCAACGACTTTTAGATATCTAATAAGTCTGGCTGTAAGAGAAAAACTGGATTTGCGGTTAATGGATGTTGTAACTGCTTACTTATATGGTCCACTGGATAATGAAATCTATATGAGATTACCAGAGGGAATAGAACTCAAAGATAAGAGTGGTTCTCGAGAACAGTACTGCATAAGGCTAGACAAATCGCTTTATGGACTGAAACAGAGTGGTCGAATGTGGTATAATAGACTTAGCGAATTTTTGGCAAAGAAAGGCTATAGGAATGACCCCATCAGTCCATGTATATTTATTAAGAAGTTTGCAAACAAAGGATTTGTGATAATAGCAGTCTATGTGGATGATTTAAACATCCTTGGAACCTCTGGGGAAATCGCCCAAACTGTAGAATATCTCAAGAGAGAGTTTGAGATGAAAGACCTAGGCAAGACAAAGTTCTGTTTGGGATTGCAGCTTGAGTACAGAGACAATGGTATCCTTGTGCATCAAAAGGCATATACAGAAAAGATACTCAAGAGGTTTAATATGGAGCAAGCTCACCCATTGACTAGCCCCATGGTTGTGAGAATTACACAAGTGGATAAAGATCCATTTGCTCCTAAGAAGGCCGATGAAAAAGTTCTCGGACCTTACGTGCCTTACCTCAGTGCTATAGGAGCGTTAATGTTCTTGGCTAGCCACACTAGACCAGACATAAGTTTTGCCGTGAACCTCCTAGCAAGATATAGTTCTTGTCCGACCATAAGGCACTGGAATGGTATAAAACATGTTATGCGATACCTACAGGATACGACAGACTATGGTCTATATTACACTAACTATAACAAAGATGGTTTAGTTGGTTTTGCTGATGCAGGTTATCTATCCGATCCACACAATGGAAAATCACAAACAGGTTATGTGTTTACACACGGTGGTACAGCAATCTCTTGGCGTTCTATGAAGCAAACCCTTGTTGCGACATCATCAAATCACGCAGAGATACTAGCAATGCACGAGGCCAGCCGTGAATGTGTTTGGTTGCGGTCCATGACTCAGCATATTCAGACAGACAGTGGATTAGGAGACAGCAAAGAAGCAACCGTAATTTATGAAGATAACACAGCATGCATCGCACAGCTCAAGGAAGGTTACATCAAGGGAGATCGGACGAAGCACATATTACCAAAGTTCTTCCATACACATGATCTACAAAAGGCCGGAGAATTTCTTATAGTGCAAGTTCAGTCAAGTGAAAATTCAGCCGATCTCTTCACCAAATCGCTACCGACAACAATGTTCAAGAAGCTCGCGCACCAGATTGGAATGCGGAGACTTAGGGACTTGGAGTGATGTTTGGAACAGGGGGAGCAATGTGTGCTGTACTCTTTTTCCTTCACCAAGGTTTTGTCCCAATGGGTTTTCCTGGTAAGGTTTTAATGAGGCAGCATCCCCTAAGCACATTGCAGCGATCCCATCCAACAT
>NC_025686.1:10008833-10019320 GCF_000633955.1 Camelina sativa
AGCTCGCGCACCAGATTGGAATGCGGAGACTTAGGGACTTGGAGTGATGTTTGGAACAGGGGGAGCAATGTGTGCTGTACTCTTTTTCCTTCACCAAGGTTTTGTCCCAATGGGTTTTCCTGGTAAGGTTTTAATGATGCAGCATCCCCTAAGCACATTGCAGCGATCCCATCCAACATAGGCACGGTCGTTCGTCCAAGGGGGAGTGTTGTGAAACACTTAGTGGACTCACTAGACCGGCCCATATACTAAGCCATGGAGTCTCGGTCCATCGGCCATATTCAGTCCATATAGCTTCGGCCCATTAGCCGAAACCTTAGTCGGCCATTACTTTCCTTAGTCGGTTTAACCCTAGACTTGTAATCTACTATATATATGCATGTAATCTTTGGGAATCAATAATAAAAAACACAAGAGCTTTATCCCTAAACTCTACTTTTATAACAAAGTAAAATTACTTATGTGATATTTTTCAGATTGAGGTTGTTGAATAATTGGAGAAGTTAATAAAGTAATTTCTTGTAGATTTTCCAACTTCTCTTAAGATTTTATACAGTAGAATTAAAAAATAATAATTTAAACCAAATCAAACCAATTTGTTTACTCGGTTTGGTTAGATTATTTTTGGTACATTTACAACATTTACCAGGAAAAAGAGAGGTTGTTAGTTAGGTGGGGAGGCTGGACCGGACCGACCGACCACTCTACGCCCGTGTCAAAGCCGACAAAAGGGGTATATCTGTCATTTCCTCTCTATTTCCAACCTGAGAGGATCCTCCAGAAACAAAAATATACGGCGGAGGAAAAAGCCAAGGGAGACGACGGAGAGACCAAGGAAGAAGAGAGGAGGAGACGACTCACAAATCGCATTGCATTCGATTTCTCCGCCTCTTTTTAACTTCTTCATCAATCGCCTTCCTTTCTCTGTTTCTGGTTAAATTGCGAATTCCGGCGTTTTTCCCAAATTTTGAATCTGTTCGTAATGTCGTCGGTCTCTTGCTCCACGGCGAGCTCTAACGGCGGATGTAGATTCATATTTCAAGCCAAAACATCTATTCATTCTCCTAGTTTCATCAGAATCGGAACAAATTATCAGGTTCCTTAGACCTATTCCTCCATCTCTCTGTGTCAATCAGTTTTAAAGTCTCAAACTTAACTTTTACTCTGTTTTTTTTTTTGGGTTTGGCTACTTAAAGAGTGACAGATTCTGTATGCATCGTTTGGGATTGGTAAGTGGAACTCGTAAAACTAGAGGAACATCTATACGTATGGCATTAGTTGATGAGAGACAATCAACTAGCAAAGATGTTGCTGAGCCTCCTCGGATCCTGGTATATGAATTTGTGATTAGTTTCATCTTGTTCTGTTCCAAAAAAAAGTTTGATACTTGATCATTGATTTAATCTTGTGCCATTGTTTTGTAGGCGTATGATCTTGTTCAAGGAGCACTTGTAAGTTATCTGAGAGCTAGTCTGTTATATATATTTCGTTTATTGGAGTGTATGATCTTAGTGTTTAAAGCTTGTTTTGCAAGGAAAAAAGTATTGAATTTGATGATGCTGGCCACTTAGCTAATAGAGAAGCTAACATAAGTTTGAGAGATTCTCTCTGTTTCAGATTGATTGTGGACTGAGATTGATGATTTACACGCAGGTGAAATGGATATGGAAGGAGGACAAGTCTGTTCCAGATACACCCACCGCTGTTCTCGTACATGGAATTCTAGGGAGCGGGAAAAACTGGGGTCAGTCTTGTGGGATTCTTTGTGAAATGGTTTCAAGTTTGGCTGTACTTAATGCCTTCTTAGCCTTTTTAGTTTTGTTTCTTGTTTCTTCAAACTTTGTTGTTTAGTTGTATGATCTGCATAAAATTTCTAGCTAACCAAACCTTATTCCTGCTAGTCTAGGCACTTTCGCCCGAAGATTGGCTCATGAGTTCCCAACTTGGCAGGTATCTGTTTTCACCACCAAATGCACTGAACTGTGCACATACAAACTTATTGGCTTGCGAATAACTAATATGCTTCTCTTGGTTCAATCTTCACAGTTTCTCTTGGTAGATCTTCGTTGCCATGGGGATTCAGCATCTCTCAAGAAGAGAGGTCCACATTCTGTTGCTACAACTGCTTCTGATGTTCTAAAACTTGTAAGTTTCTTTCTCAGGCCACTTTTTATTCGATTATTCACGAAAGATAACTTCTCTGACATTCTTCTTTCTTTATTATGTCATTCTTAAGGTTGGTCAGTTGAGGTTAACACCTCGGGTCCTTGTTGGTCATAGCTTTGGTGGGAAAGGTAACTTAACTTATTTATGAAATTGCTTCATCCAGATTATTTACTCTGACGTGATAACACTGCTGATGAGTCTTTTCTATAATCATGTAGTTGTTTTAAGCATGGTGGAGCAAGCAGCTAAGCCTCTTCCACGACCAGTCCGAGTAAGTGTTTTTTTTTCGAATGTCTATATCGCATGACCATTGGTTAGATTTATGTTAATCTCCCTAATTTGTATCCATTTTAGGCTTGGGTACTGGATGCTACTCCTGGAAAAGTTCGTGCAGGAGGAGATGGAGAAGATCATCCACGAGAACTTATATCATTTCTACGTACGTTGCCAAAAGTGGTAAGTAGTGAGGGCTACCGATCTTTTGTCCTCTTTTATTCTGTCAGTTTCAACTTTCAACCATGCGCAGAATGTTGTTCATGAGAACTTTATTGTGTCAATTTTTCAAGTTCAGTTTTGTGATATCAAGAAACTTTATTATGCGAATAGAGTTTAGATTCATGTTACGGCTGAGAGAACTATAAAATTCTATCAAGTAAATAGAACATGTGGGTACAAAATGATGAAAACATTTTTGTCTTTCCTTTACAGTTTGAACCAGTTACAGGGTCTTAGAAGCCAGATGACAAAAGCCTAGAAAATATTGCTTATTAACATCATTTGTGTTTGGATTAAGGTATCGTCAAAGCGTGAGGTTTTAAATGCTCTTCTCAAAGAAGGGTTTTCCAATGATGTTGCACAGGTATAATAATATTCACTCTCTGAACAGATTCCATCAGTTCTTAACCAACTTTTAGACCATTGATTCTGCCGATACTTTCCGAATTGCAACAATCTTGATGTATCTTGTGCAGTGGGTTATTACCAATCTTAAACCTACTGGACCATCATGCTCTAGCTTCTCGTGGACATTTGACCTGGATGGGATCTCCCAACTTTATCAGTCGTACGAAGACACAAATCTATGGTAATCTATTTCTGTCAACTTCCTGTGTTTACTGGAGCAAACTTGTATGAGATCTTACCTAACTTCTTGGCAATGCTGCTTCTACAAAATAAAAGGAACTTTGTTGAAAATCTTCCAAGAGGAGTACATGTGAATTTTCTGAAAGCTGAAAGAAGCTTGCACCGTTGGGCCCTCAAAGACCTTCAACGAATCCACGCTGCTGAAGAGCTCGCCTCTGAAGAAGGAGCCGGAGTAGAAATGCATGTCCTGGAAGATGCCGGTCATTGGGTAAATTATGCTAACTATATCTCTGCTTTTACAATGCTCCATCTTTGTTTCCTCTTTGTTATTCTATTACTGAACCCGTAAACTGGAACCGGGTTGTGCCCTTTTAGGTTCACACGGATAATCCAGATGGTCTCTTCAGGATCTTGTCATCTTCTTTCCAAGTTCTCAGAACCTAGAGGTGCGGAACAGTCTTGGTTCTGCTTTTTTTTTTGTCTGTATAATACTTGTGAAGTTACGTCTCAATCACATTCGACTGATATCGTATACATTAGCTTTGTGTCGTGTAATGTTTTGGTTGACATAAGTAAGAAGTACTATCATATCTCGCATTATTCTTGACTCTATGTCCATTTTACATTGCTTTTTCTTCGTTTACTTAGTCGGAGAAAGTTCTAAAGCTCAAGTTCACTCTACACTCTACACACCAAACCGACCGCAACTCTTGTTTCTCAATCCAGTTTTTATTACAACTCTTGGATGTTAAACTGCGCAAACCGAGGAGGACTCGCAGGATACCGAGGTGAGCTTGCAGGATACCGAGGTGGGCTTGCGGTATAGTGAGGTGGGCTTGCGGGAAACCGAGGTGGGCCTCCTTCAAGCATAAGTTTCATTTGTGAAGAGGATTCATCCAGAGGCATACCCGCCCCTACCCCAACAAGGGAGCTTCTACGTGAACCCTCAGTAGACAGTAACAACTTGAATGTCCATCTCAGCACATTTGGCGTGAAGACTCTATAAAGGAGAAACACGTCATACCAGTTTGGGAACTTTACGTATGGGTCTCCCCTGCAAGCTCCCGCCACAATCATCTTTGCAAAATCCTCTAGCGGCCCACCGTTTGCAGATACCTGCAGATCGTGTAAGTAAGTCCTTGGGATTTAATTTTTAAGTTCATTCAGTCATATGCATATGTGGTTAAATTAGTTTTACTTCTCTTTCTTCCTTCCATTGCATCTCAGCACCTTCTTCTAGCATGAACTTTCCTCTAGTCATCTCACTCCCGATCCATCCGTGAGTGGCGATAGTTATTCCAACGTCTTCATTTAGCTCGAATCTTAGCGTCTCATAGAAGTTGACTAGTGCTGCTTTTGCAGCCTACACAATGGTAAATTAATATTATGTAATCTCTTACGCAATAGAATTAAACTAAACGAAATTCAAAAAAAAAAAAAAAAAGTAAACGTTTATAGTATAGGTACTAACAGAATAAAGACTCATCCGTGGTAGAGGCAACCAGTTCTCAACCGATGCATTCACGACTATCCGGCCATTTGTCTGTTGAAGGTATGGCAACGCTACATACGTTGGATAAACATTCCCCCAGAAGTTTATGTCCTGCTCAAGAATCTCAATCCTTAAAATCTATACTATTGAAATGAGATCGATGCACAAGACAAACCCAAAGATACACATACCATCAGATGCGGAAAGACAGTCGTGTCACTCACTTCCTCAAAGTAAAACGTGTGTCCAAGACTCGCTGTATTCACTAGGTGATCCACTAGTGTGTTGAATTCGTCATCAGAGATGCAAACAATATTTTTGTTAAAACCAAAACTTTTGCTTGACCTACAAGTTGACATATCCCTAGCAATTTATAAGGAAATGACGAGAAGTAGTGTACCGCGGCCGTAATAGTTGACGGCTTGGGTGATAAAACGGCGGCAATCATCTTCTTTGATAACATCAGCAGCGATGATGATGACGTGGTTGGCTCCAATTTGCTTGGCCTTATTGCTCACAACTCTTAGTCTCTGCTCTCTCCTCGCCACCAACACCAAATTCGCTCCTCTCTTTGCATATTCATAAGCTATTTGCTGCATTAATCCACCTCATTAACAAGATCATCAGCATCCATGCAAACTCAAGAAACTCATTATACCTTTTTTCTATCATTGCGATGAAAATTACATTAACTAAATAAACCAGATCTTGTTTTAATATGTGTGTTTGATAATTAGAAGAAGCATCTATAACTAATATTTGCATATTCATACGTTGTTTGCTGCGTTCCATCTCAAAAAACAAGATCATCAGAATCCATGCAAACTTGAAAAACTCAAAATATTTTTTTGCAATGGAAATTACATTAACTCATAATAGTTTGTATAATTGGGATTTGGATCATTTGATAATTGGAAGAAGCATCCACTACAAAAATTTTAAAAATACCATTTATATTAAAATTTTACATTAAGTAGAAATAATCATAAATGCAAAAAGCAAAAGTACCTCTCCAATAGCGGATGAAGCTCCGGTGATGACTACGACTTTATCTTCCATGTTTTCAGTGGCGAAATAAGAGTTGTAAACCCGTTCAGAGAAGCTAATGAAAGACAGTAATGGCCATGCGAAGGCCATCACCACCATCGTCGCCGGAGGCGCCACAAGGTTCATCACCGAGTTCAATAGATCCACCATTTTCTTATTTTCTTTTTCCTTTTTTTTTTTTTACTTCCTAAAAAAAAGAGATGTTTTGGATCAGGCTATTGAAACGAAGTAGAAAGATAGGAAGTTCCTTTTTGTTTTATGAGAAAAGAGAGAAATTAAATTTGTGGGGCGGATTTTGACGTATAGTGATGGATGGTGAACAACATGGCTGCATGCAGATAGAGGTACAAAGCCACGTGCTTGTTCCTTTGACGTCTTTGAGTTTTATATATCGTCTAGACTTTTACATAAAGATAAAACCGTAAAGCTCCCGTTCCGATTTAATCCGGTTTGGATGTTTTGTATCCTGGTTCAATAAGTTCGTGGAACGTGCACATCTCCATTTGGAATAAAGATTCTGATATTGGTTTTTGGTACGTATAGCACATGCACAGCTCCATTTGAACGTCACTTTCATTTTAGTGGGTGGTTGGTTCATTACAAGACCAAGGAACCAATATCCAAACCAAAGTGATTGTTGTTATTATTGACTTAAGCTTGAAGAAAGCTTGAGTCATAAGGAATTATAATCCTACCAAGTTGTGATTCTAAAGGATTAGGATAATGACAAGTTATATCTAGGAGTTATCTAGATATATGCAAAGTCTAATAGAAATTTTTTTTGGTATTTTAGAGTTCTTTATATAAGGAGGTACAGAGTATGTTGCACAACTTAAGAGGTTTTTAGAGAGAACAAGAATAAGCTTTAGGTTTTGAGAGAGTTTCCTAAATATCAATAAAAGAGAGTTATTCTTTTAAATTCTTGTGTTCTTTGATTCTTTGTTTACAATAATTGGTATCAGAGCGATGGGACTAAACCTATAGGAGATATTATCGAAGCTACGGTGACAAAACCAGTCGATGGAGGAGGATCTTCTTCCCTCAAGTGTCCGATGTTGAAGTCGATAAACTACACATTTTGGTCGATAAAGATGCGAATCCTTCTTAAGATTCATAAAGTCTGGCCGATTATTGAAGCCCCTACCGATGACAGTGATATGAATAATATGGCAACAGCTCTGTTATTCCAATCAATTCCCGAATCACTAATACTACAAGTTGGAGAGCTAGACATTGCAAAAAAGATTTGGGATGCGATTCAAGCAAGGCACGTTGGAGCTGATCGAGTCAAAGAAGCAAGGTTCCAGACCTTGATGTCTGAATTTGACAGACTTAGAATGAAGGATACAGATAAAGTCGATGATCTCGCGGGAAAACTGTCAGAAATATCTTCGAAAGCAGCAGCACTCGGGGAAAGCATTGAGGAGTCCAAGGTTGTGAAAAAATTTCTTAAGTGCCTTCCTCGATCAAAATTTATCCACATGGTGGTGTCTTTGGAACAAGTTCTAGATCTTAATAAGATTAGCTTTGAAGATATAGTTGGTCGAATGAAAGCATATGAAGAAAGAATTTCTGAAGAGGAAGCGATACAAGAGGATCAAAACAAACTAATGTACACAACCATGGAATCTCAGCAAAACCGTGACTACAGTGGAGATTATCGAAACAGAGGATGAGGAGGACGTTTTGGTTTTCAAGGAAGAGGACGTGGAAGGTCCAATGGGGGAAGAGATATAACAAAAATTGTGTGTTTTCGTTGTGACAAAGCCGGTCACTACGCCTCAAGTTGCCCAGATCGTTTGTTGAAGCTACAAGAGATTCATGAAGAAGAGAATAATAGTGAAACACAAGATGCAGATGCCCTTATGATACACGAGGCCGTTTATCTGAATGAGAAACACTGCAAACCAAGCAAATATGAAGCAAACATAAGTGGAGAGAATGTATGGTACCTTGACAATGGAGCTAGCAACCACATGACAGGTGATAAGCGATATTTTGAGAATATTGATGAATCAATCACAGGAAAGGTAAGATTTGGAGACGACTCCAGAATTGACATCAAAGGAAAAGGCACAATCTCATTCATAGACATCAATGGAGAACCAAGAAGTATGTTGGATGTCTACTTTATCCCGAAACTCAAGAATAATATCATTAGCCTTGGTCAAGCAGCAGAAGCAGGTTGCGACATTAGGATAAAAGGAGAGCATCTAACAATGCATGATAAACAAGGAAAATTACATGTCAAGTCCGAAAGGTCCAAGAACAGATTATACAAGGTGATCATGGGAATTAAGAACAATATCTGCTTATTCACTAGAACTATGAGTGATTCAAACAAGTGGCACACTCGTTTGGGACATATAAACTCTGAGACTTTGAAGAAAATGATGCAGAATGACTTGATTCAAGGTCTACCACGGTTTATTGTAAACTCAGAAGTGTGTTCTTCGTGTCTACTTGGGAAGCAAACACGAAGAGTGTTCCCAAAAGCTACTTCTTTTAGAGCAGATAAGATTTTAGAGCTTGTTCATGGTGATTTATGCGGACCTATATCACCAAATTCAGCTGCTGGAAACAAGTATGTGTTTGTTCTCATAGATGATCACACACGATATATGTGGACTATCTTACTCAAAGAACAAAGTGAAGCCTGCGAAAAGTTTAAGATTTTTAAACAACTTGTGGAACAAGAAACAGGAGCTGCGATTCAGACTTATAGGACAAATAGAGAGGGTGAATTCATGTCTCATGAGTTCAATTCGTTCTGTGAATCTTTTGGGATAAAAAGACACCTCACAGCCCCATACACTCCACAACATAATGGGGTTGTGGAAAGAAGAAATAGGACACTACTAGAGATGACTAGAAGCATTATGAAACACATGAAGATACCGAACTACCTATGGGGTGAAGCAATCAGGCATTCAACTTATTTGCTAAACAGAATTGCAACTCGATCACTTGATAGCAAGACACCATATGAGGCATTACGAAACAAGAGACCAAACGTCGAGCATCTTAGATTTTTTGGTTGTATTGGATACGTCAAGGTTGAAAAACCTCATCTTCGAAAGCTTGATGATAGATCACGAACCACAGTGCATCTCGGAACAGAACCTGGCTCTAAGGCGTATAGGCTCCTAGAACCACAAACCCGTAAGATAATTGTGAGCAGGGATGTGGTGTTTGATGAGACAAAGGGATGGAATTGGAGTACTAACAGTGAAAATATAGAGCAGAGTGGAAGTTTCGACATTGCGTTTGGTGTTTTTGGAAACAGAGGTATTCAGCAAGAGGTTGAAGAAGACTCTGTTCCGGTTCATGTTTCTAATAGGGATCAAGTTCAAGATATCGATGAGGAAATTGGTGAACAAATATCGGATAGTTCTATAAGTGATCAAGAGTTTGAGGAGGTGCAGAACCAAGAAGAACCAGTGTTACGACGAACAACAAGACAGGTAGTGAAACCAAAGTATCTGCAAGATTATGTCTTGTTAGCAGAAGAAGAAGGAGTACTCTTACTCATGAGTATGAACAATGAACCCAAAAACTAATTTGAGGCTGCAGAGACTAAAGAGTGGGTATGTGCTTGTGAAGATAAGCTTCTATCGATCAAGAAAAATCAAGTTTGGAACCTTGTAGACCTACCAGCTGGAGTTAAGCCAATAGGACTAAAGTGGATATTTAAACTGAAGAGAAATTCAGATGGGACTGTCAACAAATATAAGGCACACTTGGTGGCAAAAGGTTATGTTCAACAATATGGGGTCGATTTCGATGAAGTGTTTGCTCCAGTGGCTAGGATAGAAACTATACGATTGTTGCTTAATCTTGCAGCTTCTAACGGTTGGGAAATCCATCATCTGGATGTTAAGACTGCATTCTTACACGGTGAGTTAAGAGAAACAGTATATGTCACACAGCCTGAAGGTTTTGAGGTAAAGGGAAGTGAAAACAAGGTTTATAAGCTCAACAAGGCATTATATGGACTGAGACAGGCTCCAAGAGCATGGAACAACAAGTTAAACAAGATATTGATCGAGTTGCAGTTTATAAAATGCTCTAAAGAGCCATCGTCTACAGAAAGGAGGAGAAAGGGAACTTACTTGTTGTTGCTGTGTACGTAGATGATCTGTTTGTGTCTGGAACGAGCATTCATGCTATCAATAAGTTCAAAACCGAGATGACAACTAAGTTCGACATGAGTGATTTAGGAAGACTGATATGCTCAAATTTAACCCTAGAGCTACTCTCTCAAATTAAGAGATCAATTGTAGTACTTAGGGATCGAATCCACAAGAACTCTAGATTCACACAATAGATTTAATAATCTTTTAATTATGCTAAACCAAAATTGTAATTTAAATAGCAATGCAAAACAGAAAATAAAAGAGTTGTAAATTCAGGAATTAAAAACGCTAGGCCTAGGGAAATTCTCAGGAAATCATGGAAAATCAGATCAATTAATTAAACTAGCAGGATTCAACAATTAAGCACCATTCTTGAACTCTAAACACAATTATAAAATAAATCAGTTCTCACTGCAAATATTATCTAAGTTTAAAACCAGAAAATCCAAATCTCTTTGCAAAATTCAAGTTAAAAACCAGCAATAA
This sequence comes from Camelina sativa, assembly GCF_000633955.1. Classification (NCBI taxonomy): domain Eukaryota; kingdom Viridiplantae; phylum Streptophyta; class Magnoliopsida; order Brassicales; family Brassicaceae; genus Camelina; species Camelina sativa. The sequence continues at coordinate 10,019,244 of NC_025686.1, forward strand.
AATCAGGTTTAGATAAGTTCACAAAATTACTAAATCAAACCTCTTTGCAGAAAGTAATTTTGCTCACCAAAGGTTTT
>NC_025686.1:10020391-10036521 GCF_000633955.1 Camelina sativa
TTTGTAAATCTTCAAAACTTGTGGGAAAACTTCCAATTTCGTATTTGGCCTAGCATCGATCGATGCTATCAGTGTGTCGATCGATGCACTCTCTAAATTTCGTCTCCCAACTTTGTAACTCAGCCTCAATGCTTGATTAAGCTCCAAATCTTCATATTTAGCTCCATTAAGCTCCCATCCATGTTAAATCCTATAAAGACTCAAAAAGACTCTAAAAACACCAAAAGACTCTATAGATAAGACTTATATCATGGCTAAAAACACCTAAAAACCATGATATATCAAAGACTAACCTATTACTTAGGAATCGAGGTAAGTCAAGTTGAAGGTGGGATAAAACTGAGTCAACAGCTGTATGCTAAAAAGATATTAGAACAAGCAGGTATGAAAGAGTGCAACCGAACTCTCACGCCAATGGAGTCTAATCTGAAGTTAGCAAAATCAGAGGAGGAAGAAGATATTGATGCTACAAGCTTTAGAAAAAACATTGGATGCCTCCGTTACCTGCTTCACACTCGACCTGACTTAACCTATTGTGTAGGAGTGCTAAGTAGGTACATGCAGACTCCTAAGGTCTCACATGGTGCCGCTATGAAACAGGTATTGCGTTATTTGCAGGGTGCAACGAGTTTTGGATTAGTGTTCAAGCGGTCTGATACAAGAGTAACGAGACTGATCGGTTACAGTGACAGCAGTCACAATGTGGATCCAGATGATGGAAGAAGCACCACTGGTCACATATTTTATCTCGGAGGGAGCCCAATTTCGTGGTGTTCACAGAAGCAAGATACCGTGGCACTATCATCCAGTGAGGCTGAGTTTATGGCCGATACAGAGGCAGCTCGACAGGCCATATGGTTACAGGATTTGCTTGAGGAAGTCACAGGCGTGTCTAGTAAAAGGGTTACAATCAGAGTTGATAACAAATCAGCAATTGCTTTGACAAAAAATCCAGTCTTTCATGGTAGGAGCAAACATATCCACATAAGGTATCACTTTATAAGGGAGTGTGTGGAAAATAGTCAAATAGAGGTTGAACATGTCCCTGGACATGAGCAAAAGTCTGACATTTTGACCAAGGCTTTAGGAAGAATTAAATTCAAGGAAATGAGGGAGCTAATTGGAGTTCAAGATTTGGAGGAGAAAGACTTCAAGCTTAGGAGGGAAATTATTGACTTAAGCTTGAAGAAAGCTTGAGTCATAAGGAATCCTAATCCTACCAAATTGTGGTTCTAAAGGATTAGGATAATGACAAGTTATATCTAAGAGTTATCTAGATATATGCAAAGTCTAATAGGAAAAAGTTTTGATGTTTTAGAGTTCTCTATATAAGGAGGTGTAGAGTATGTTGCACAACTTAAGAAGTTTTTAGAGAGAACAAGAATAAGCTTTAGGTTTTGAGAGAGTTTCCTAAAGATCAATAAAAGAGAGTTATTCTTTTAAATTCTTGTGTTCTTTGATCCTTTGTTTACAATAGTTATGGTTCCCGGTAAATTCTAATTTTTCTTAACTAAGCGATCTTGTGGATTGATGGGCTTCCAGCATAGGAGATGGAGACGTGTGTTGGACGTGGACTTGGACTTGGACCCTGGCCGAGTTGCCTTTCCCTATTCGGAGAAGTATAGCATTAAACAAGCTATATATTTTTCTTTCGTTTAATCTTTCGTGCAACAAGAAACTTGATCATATGTTTGACAAAAAAAAAAAAAAAACTTGATCATATAAATTAGTGAAAATATAGTTTGACACAAATTTAACAATTAATTGCTAGATTAACACTCCATCCTATACAGTGACTATAATAACATAAATTTTAGGTAAAAAGACTAAAAACCCATAATTGTTTTAAAAAAAAAAAATTTTTTGGAAAAAACAAAAAAACTAAAAAAAATAATAGTATTTAATATTTTGATTTAAAAATATGATTAATAAAAAAATGTTTAAAAATATGATGTTTATATTTCTAATATAATTTATAAAAATAAAATATGATTTATAAAATTAATATTCAAAATTTTTTTATAAAAATATTATGTATAAAGATATGATTTAAAAATATGAAGTTTAAGATGATATAGTTTAAATAAGTTTAAAAAAAATATAATGTATAAAATTATAACTAAAAATAATGTATATAAAAAGATTAAAATAAAATTATGAAAATATATAAAAATAGGATTTTAAAATATGATGTTAATTTTTAATATGATTTAGGAAAATAAAAAATGTATGACTGAAATATATGCTTTAAATATATGAGTTTAAAAATATCATTCATAATATGATTTATAAAAAATATAATTAATAAAAATATGACTGAAAAAAATATAACTTAAAACAAATCTGTTGTCACTATATTTACATTTTACATCTAATAAATCTGTTATCAAACACTAGATTTATGGAAGTAAACAAAAAAACTCTCATAACTTAAACAAATATGTCATAACATATGGTATTCACATAGGTCATTTTAGCAATTTTTTAAAAATGTTATAAATCTGTTATCAAACGACAGATTTTTGGTTAAATTTAAAAATCTGTCGTAACTAAAAACAAATCTGTTATCACTAGAGTTCAACCTAGTAATTATTTCTCTGTGAAAAAATCTGTCATGTTACGACAGATTTTTAATCAAGAAAATAAATCTGAAATAACTGTGGAAAATAAATATGCCAGACATTATATCAAATCTGTCATATATTCTGAAAGTCTGTGGTGTCTTTATAAATAAGTCTGTAATAAAAAAATAAATCTGTTATCAATTATAAATCTGTCATAACTGTAATTAAAAAATCTGTTGTCCAAAATAAGTCTGTCATAAAAAATATGTCTTACAAAAATAAACCTGTTGTGCAAAAACAAATCTGTCATACACAAATTAATCTGTCACAACTAGTCCAATATTTTGATTTTAAAAAAAAAATTCTGGGAGGGTAAATTTGACTTTATTTTTTTCCAAACAAAGTAAAAAAGAGTATTTTAGCACTACAAGAAAACACGCGATTTGCGATGGCAAGATTTGTCGCTCTTCCCTCGCAAACTGGTGTTAGCGAGGAATTTGCGAGGATCGTCAATTCCTCGCTAATCGTGTGTCGCAAATTAATACACGTAGCACTTCCCTCGCAAAATTTGCGACGAATAGACGTCCGTCGCAAAACACTTGCAAATTGCGATGAACAACATTCCTCGCACCTCTCTTGCAATAAATGTCCGTCGCAAAGCACTCGTAAATTGCGATGAACAACATTCCTCGCTTTCCTCTTGCAAAATATGTTCGACGTAAATCCCTCGCAGATTTGCTAGATTTTTGCGACGTTGTTTCCGTCACAAAGTTTTAATAAGATTATAAACCCAGATATGTGTTTCGTCGCAAAATCCGTAGCAAATTAGTAATCATCGCAGATCCGTAGCATAAATTTGCTACGGAATTAAGAATTTTTTTCATTTTGATATTTATATTTTTGATTTTCAAATTTATATATTTATATATTTATATTTTCACAATATTTTATAAGAAATAGAAATTATAATCAAAATATAAAATAAAATTCAGACATATTAACCGAGACAATTTTTTGTTTCTAAACAAAAAATTAAGAAACAAAAAATTGTCTTAACAACAACATTAGAACCATGTCCAAAAAAACAAAATCAACCTTAGAACTTAATATCAAATTGTCTTAAAAAGAGGGTGATAGAGAGGGAACCCCAGTTCCGGTTCCTGTATCTGTGCCAGTGGTTGTGCCTGTGCCTGTGCCTGTGCCGTCTAGTGTTGCTGGAGGATTGGAGTCAACAAGCCTGCTTCCAAACTTAGCAGCAAACTCAGGATCCTTGCCGGCAAGGTAGTCAAAATATGCATCATAGCTATGCATCCTTTGAGCACTGTCTTGAATTTGAGTGGCCTGGGTTGCAAGAGTAGCTTCAGCGACAGCAAGCTTCTGAGCAAGAACAATCGGATCCTCAGTAGGCGGAAGCGATGGTCCAAAATGGGCTGAAGATGCTTCATGTTGCAGAGAACCAACTCCATAAAGTCTATTTTTCTTCCTCAGAGCAACCTACGAGCAATACAATCAAACAATTAGTTTCATATTCATTTGAAACAGCCAACAAGTGACATACAAGATTCGGATCCTAGAACAGACACAACAACACAAATGTAGCATATCCTAATCTTATGACAAACTATCAAGACCAATCTTAGCATACCATATGACAAACTAAAAACAACAACACAAACTCATACAAGACAAACTTTAGAGTTTTCAAAAGCACACAAGAAATACGTTCAACATCCAACAAAAACTCCAAACAATAAGGCAACATCAAACATCCAACATAAAATAGAAGTTTACCTCGGCATAAATTTTGTTCTTGGCATGAACAGACAACCCACCAGAAGCAGAACTCTCCGTGTTATCCCCTGAACAGAGCTGAGACTGAACCTCTTGTATCTTTGATGACACTTCATTGAAGATGGACTCTGACTTTCCATCGACAAAACTCCCATCGGGTTTTTTGTGAGTGTCTTCTAGGACACGTAGATAATCCGGAGTGCTTTCACCAGTCACCTCAGACTAACACAAAGTAAAACAAAAGACAAAGGTCATTAGTAAGAAAAAGACAAGAAGTAACATAGAATTTAGAAACTTGTAACTTGTAAGAATTAACAGACAAGAAGTAACTTGTAAGAATTTAGAAACTTACAAGTTTTCTGGCACGAGCTTTAAAAGAGGTCTGGCCTGAGCGGTGTTTATGTATGCCAGTGCCATCAGGATCATGATATCGAGCATTACGACCGTTGATACTCTTTTTTCTGATTTGGGATCACGCCAATACTTAACTAGTCCATCCCATACTTGAGGATCAATCCATCGCGGCCTTGCATCATCACCATTCTCCCTCCACTTTCCCTTCCACCGGCACACTTGATCACACATCCGCTCCTTCAACTTCTTCTCAAACTCATGTCTAACTCTACCGTTTATAGAACGGTCCCAGTTATATGTTTGCTTGTAAAAAGAAAACAAAATATATTAGTATTGATCCAAGCTACATAAGTTATATATCAACGATTAAACTAAACTAAACTATTACTTACCGCAAAAGTTTCATACCAACGATCTACGACCGCCTGTGGCGTTTGTGACCAATTAGCATGAGGCTCTTTGAAATCTCTTTCAAAGATGCTGCGGACAGTGGCTGCAACGCCTCCATCATCACAAAACCTAGGGATAACATAATTGTTTTGATGTAAGTATTGATCCTAAAATTAAAAATTCAAATTTAAAATTGAAATAAGTTAATCATTCAGTTACCAGAGAGTTCCTGGTGGACGGTTTGGATCTAATCGTGTTAGATTTTGACGGCCAGGACTCTCGAGTAACTCCTCCAACGTCATACTGTTTAAACGTTGAGGCAAAGATGTAGGAGTGGCTGGAGATGAAGGTGTGGCTGCATCGGGAACAATCGTTTGAGATGCAGCAGCGGTTGGAGGCGTACGAATGGGTGGAGATGAAGCAGGTGCCGGAGGCCTATGCTGTGAGGTTGCATGTCGAGAACCTTGAACCCCCGATGACGACCCTCGAGAACCACCACTGCATGGACTTGGAGCATTAGTCTGCGAGAGGAATCGTGTGTAGTCGTTCCAAGAAAACATCTACAAGAAAAAAAAAAGTCTGAGATCAAATTCGAATAAATTAGGGTTCTAAATCGGTTTAGGGTTAAGGGTTCTAAATCGAATAAACATCTACAGATCGATTGAAAAACCCGTGAATCGAATAAAACAACACTTAAATCGAATGAAAAACCGTAAATCGATTCAAAATGAAACTATAGAAAAATGACTGTCAGATTTACCTTTGGAGAAGCCGAGTCGAGTCGAAGAAGAAGAAGATTGGAGGAAGAAATTAGGGAAAGAAGAAGGATTAACCGGAAAACGGCGAGAGGTTAAACGGAGAAGAAGGAAGAAGAAGAGAGAATTTAGGGTTATAACGGAGATCATTTTGAACCTATATATAATAGGAAAAGTTTATTAAAATTAAAGAATAAATAAATTATACATATAGTTTAAACCAATATTATATGTATACTTACATAGTATTTCAACCAATTAGCAAAATCCCGCTCTTTGTAAGCTTCATAATCAACTTCTTATCTCGGCTTCCCGCAAAACCGACATTCCTGCAGCTTAGCATCATCTTTCCAAAAAATCATGCAATAGTCAATGCACACATCAATCATTTCAGATGGTAATCCAAGACTTGCAACCAACTTCTGTATTTCATAGTAGTTCTCAGCCGATACATTATCAGGTGGCAAATACTCTTTAATGAGTTCAGCCCAAGAATCCATGCAAATCTCACTTAAGTTATTATCAGCTTTAATTGTCATCATCCTAGATGCCAAAGATAACTTAGAATGCCCTTCTCTACATCCATCGTAGATAGGTTGATTTGCAGCATCTAACATATCATAAAAACGTTGTGCATCTACATTGGGTTCTTCCGTATTATTCTCAGGAAATGCAGCAGTAGTTTCATGAAATGCATCATTAACCATATGATGAAATCTATTTTCTTCATTATACCCATAAAAACCAAATTGATCAGATTCTTGATGCCCATAATTACTAGGTTGATCAACAGCATAATTCATACTACTACTTCCAACGTTACTGCTACAACCCTCTCCATGACGGAACCATACATAGTAATTTGGCATAAATCCTCTATTATAAAGATGCTTCTTCACTAGATTAAATTCCAAATAATTAATGTTCTTGCACCTAGGACATGGACAAAATATTGTACCGTTTTCACGAGCAAAGTCTTGGTTGGTCGCCTGGTACATGAAACCGCGCAAGCCATCACAAAACTCTTTCGTCACATCATCGGTGTTTGGGTCTCTATGATTGTACATCCACCGTCGTATGGTATATATCTCGTGCTCTCCACCTCCAAACATTATTTTCTCTAGAATTTTTTTATCACAAATTTTTTTTTTTGACAATTATTTTTCTCTTGCTCTCAGAATTTTTTTTTTTCTCTCCCACCAGTTTTTTTTTTCTTATTGCTTTGTGTTGTGGTTTCCATGTCTCACGGACTGGCTATTTATAGACTTTCTAAAAATATCTGCTACGGATTTGCGAGGGAATTTGCGACGGATTTGCAACAGGTTGCTTTTAGATATTTATTTCTTGCTACGAATTTGCGAGGCAGTGTCCTTTTTGCCGACAAAACAGGTACACTCGGGGAAAACGTGCTTGCCGACATCTAGTCCCTCGTAAACTCCTCGCAAATTTGCTACGGCAGTCTTATCGCTAATTCGTCGTAAATTTGTTAGGGAATTGCGTGTCATTTGCGAGGAATTTACTTATCCTCGCAATGGTGTCTTAGTTCCGTTGCAAATTTGCGAGGGAAATATCCGTCGCTAATTTTGCGAGGAATTAACGACAACGTTTTCCGAGTAGCAAAATCATTGCAAATCCATAGCAAATTTGCGACGAGGTTTCTCCGTCGCAGATATACGTCGCAAATCGCGTGTTTTCTTGTAGTGTAGACAAAAAAATAACTTATCTAATCCTTACATTTTATGAGTTACTTAAGTAATTAACCTCCTAATTTGGGTCAATCTAGTTTTTCTCCCTATAAATTATAGCTTATATTCTCTTGAAATCTTTGTAGATGAAGCAAACGAGAGACGCGCCTAGGCGGGAAGGCCGTGCCTAATGTATACACTATACAGTATACAAAATATAAAGCATGAGCTTCAAGACCCAAAGAATTTGATGCAGGCCCGGCTTAGAGGCAGTGCAGACGGTGCAAAAGCACCATGTCTCCAGATTTTTATGATTTTTTCTTTAAGGTTTAGGGTCCTAAATTTTGAAATGTTGCAAATATAACCCTAGTTTTATGGGAAAAAAAAATTTGAGCACAAGGTCTCAAAAATAAGTGAGCCGGCACTGATTTGATGCATTATAATCTTTACTAGTTAACCACGTATACATACTTGTTTATCGAGTTGAAGTTTAAAAAAGAACAACTACCTTAATGTTAAAGAAACATAAAATTTAGTTGATATCGATATCTTTATGCAATCTCTTATCATTATGCAACATGCATTTATTTAATTTCTAATATTCTAGTCTACGACGTCGTGGTCAATGCAGAGCTTTTCATATGCTAGCTAAAATACTTTGTGGGAGACTTGAACTTAATTAGAAGAGTCTTTGGGATAATGTTCTTCTTTTCTAGATAGATATGGAAAGATAGAACAAGTGGGACCCACGATCTCCGACAGAAAACATCCTACGTGGGTCATTGTCGTAACAACAACAACACAAACTACTTCATGTCTTCTTTTTTTAACCGTTGGGATCAAATCTTCATCACTTCATGCAAATTTCTAGTCTGTTTCGTAACGAAAATACACAGATCCAAAAATAGAAAAAGAGATATATATTGTGAGTTGTTGTCTTTGTCTAGAGAATCTAGGGCTTCTCCATATTTTCCGGTGACACAAAAACCAAATCCATCTCTCTCCTCATTCCTAAAAATTTCCAAATCAGAATTAACAAACACTCTGTTCGTTATTTCTCTCTCTCTCTCATTCTCTCTCCGTATTTTCCGTTATCGACGAACAGTTTGCTGCAAGAAACCAAATTAACAACGTTTTGTTCATCTTGCAGTGGAGATAACGGAAAAAAAAAACCAAAAACATCATCAATCTCTATTGTTTCTTGATTCACAAGACTTCTTTTCTGTGATTTTTTTCTGAATTTACATACTTAAGAGACGTACAATTGCATAATTTAGGTTTGATCATCGATCATCCTCTGTGTTTTAGCTCTGATAAAACCTGAGGTTCCTGGGGATTTGGGGCTTAGGGATCATTCAGGATATATATATTTGTTCTTGATGCGGATAGGTGACGAATCAGCCTGAAGTATTATGGGATGCATTTGCTCTAAAGGAACAGCAGAAGAAGAAGTTAATGACCAATATGAGAAACCTAAAGAGAATTGGAACAAAACGTCCTCAGTTCAATTGACCGCACCTGTAACTTCCAATAAAGATGAGTTTTCACTTAAATCGGGGGACGAAAGCTCTGGTAGACGCAAAAATGAAGGGTTGGCGCATAAACCATCCGGTAGAGCCAGCGGATTGATTGTTCCTATAGATGATAGTGATGGTAAAACTGTAATTGTTGAGAGACCTACGAGGTGTCACCGGAGATGTTCAACTGCAGATATTGGGAGAGGAGGAGGAGGAGGAGGAGGAGGAGGAGGATTCAATATGTTTCAACCGGTTAGTATCTCCACAGTTGTTCCACAGAGCCCCGAGGCCGAGCTCATTGCAGCTGGATGGCCTTCTTGGTTAACCTCTGTTGCAGGTGAAGCCATCAAGGGTTGGGTTCCACGAGGTGCAGAGTCTTTTGAGAAGCTGGACAAAGTTGGTTCCTTTTCTCTCTCTGTTTCCATATAGTTACAGTTTCTTGATTGATATATGTATGTTCTGTTGTGTTGTCTCCTTGGGCTGATCATTATGTGACCACTGTCTTTTTGCAGATTGGACAAGGGACTTACAGCAGTGTGTACAGAGCCCGGGACCTTGAGACTGGTAAAATGGTAGCCATGAAGAAGGTCAGGTTCGTTAATATGGATCCGGAAAGCGTGAGATTCATGGCCAGAGAAATCCACATCTTGCGCAAACTTGACCATCCAAACGTTATGAAGCTTGAGTGTCTTGTGGCCTCAAAACTCTCTGGTAGCTTGTACCTTGTCTTTGAGTACATGGAGCATGACCTTTCAGGACTCGCTCTTAGACCCGGTGTAAAATTCACTGAATCTCAGGTACGTTCAAGGTTTTGATAATAGCAAAAAGGTAACCCTACCGAAGAATCATGGACCACGTGGAGACAAATATGATTTCTTGTTACTTCTTGCAGATCAAATGTTACATGAAACAACTGCTTAGTGGGCTTGAACACTGCCACAGCCGTGGAATCCTCCACCGCGACATTAAAGGTTCAAATCTCTTGGTAAACAATGATGGAGTTCTCAAGATTGGAGATTTAGGTCTGGCAAACTTCTATCATCCAGAACAAGATCAACCCTTAACGAGCCGTGTAGTAACCTTGTGGTACAGGGCCCCTGAGCTTTTACTGGGAGCTACAGAATATGGACCCGGGATAGATCTGTGGAGTGTTGGTTGCATTCTTACAGAACTGTTTTTAGGGAAACCTATCATGCCAGGAAGAACAGAGGTAAAATTACCTCTGTACATTTATCATACAATCAGTTCTTTGAATCCATGACCATTCAGCATAATTTATTGATTCAAGCTATCTTTGACAATGTCTCTTAGGTGGAGCAAATGCATAAGATCTTCAAGTTGTGTGGTTCACCATGCAATGATTACTGGCAAAAGACAAAGTTCCCACTTGCCACAAGTTTCAAGCCACAACAACCTTATAAGCGTGTCCTTCTAGAGACTTTCAAGAATTTACCACCTTCAGCTTTAGCTCTTGTTGACAAGCTTCTATCCTTGGAACCAGAGATGCGGGGCACAACTTCTTCGACACTAAGTAGCAAGGTAGCTTTGTATATCCTTATCTAGCAGTTCTTCATTTGCTTCCTAAATCCAAAACTCAGTTTTCTTTGTTTTTTTGTCTCTCTCTAGTTCTTCACAACAGAACCACTCCCTTGTGATGTATCAAGTTTGCCCAAGTATCCTCCAAGCAAGGAACTTGATGCAAAGGTCCGTGATGAAGAAGCAAGAAGGTGTGTGAGAAAGGATCCTTATATAAGTATTCTTGCATGAAATAACCACAAAATGATTCATGTGAATTCCTCCTAAACATACTCTCTATATAAATTCAGGAAAAAGGCTGAAACTGTGAAGGGTCGTGGACCTGAATCTGTGAGACGAGGTTCGAGAGACTTCAAGAGTACCGCTACAACACCGGAGTTCGTTGCTTCAGGGCAGGCAAAAGATACAATCACCAACCGGAGGTTCAATCCTCAGGAAGACAGTAGAACCGGCTTGAGGGGAGAGATGGGAAGAGGCGACAGAGACAAAGGATTTTCTCATACCAATTCAATGATTCATCCAAGCATAGCAGCAACATGGAGTAAAAATGATAGCTCTAGGCACAACGTTCTTGAGCTGAAGGCTACCCGATCTAGCAACGTGCCCATGGCTGGGAGATACTTGTCTCCTTCACATAAAGAGGATGTATCCTTAGAACCCACAACGGTAACAAATCACTTGGAACAGGGATTACTTCAACATATTGGCTATATTTTTCACTTTTAGATTACGAATCCTAAGATGTTTTCTCCTGTGGTTTCAGACATACGTACGAAAGAAGAACAGAATGCACTGCTCAGGTCCACTGATGCCTCCCGGTGGAAACATTGAGGACATTCTGAAAGACCATGAGAGACAAATCCAAGAAGCTGTAAGGAAATCACGACTTGAGAAATCAGCAACAAAGAAAAATAACAACAGAACAGGTACTGCAAAGTAGAGGAAGACATGGATGCAACTTTAATTTGCTAACACCAAAACAAGAAAAAGAGCATTACCTGAACTGGAAAAACGAAGATCGACCATGATAATCGGCTCTGCGATTCGATCCAGCGCTGCAATAGACAAGACTCTTACAGATATATAAGCAAAGCCAATGCCACAGCTATGCTTATGGTAGTATGATCTGTTACTATATGTAGTGTGGTCCTTGTACATGACAACTCCTGTTTTCTCTGTCTCAACACACATATTACTTGTGGTTTGTGGATGCAAACAAGTGTGCATATTTAGCAATCGTGTTTAGTTGTGCAAGTTAATATGTAGATAGAAGCTTTTGTCCATTAAAAATGCAAAGAGATGGTGCATCATTGTTGTCATAATTAATACAAAAACAAGCCAACTAAGTAAGCTATAGTATACATTTGGCCTAACAGTGACTCACCTACATGTAACTAACATCTACATATACTGAAGCTTCATCAAAATTCAAAACTGTTCCACCATAGCTTTAAACAATTGACCTATAAAAATCAGATTCTCATGACTCACATTATTGATGTGAAACAAACCAATGTGCTCTGTGACTGTGTGAGAGAGAAGATGAAAGTGGTATTTACTTGTTTGCCTTTTAAGTTCAAGGCACTTTTATTTGTATCTTATAATATCTGAGGGTAAATATGTAAATTTTAGAACCAAGGTTAACATTTTCCCCAAGCGTCATCGTCATCGTCGTCGTCGACAGTGTTGTTACCAGTGCGCCAAACTTTTGTGTCTCTGTGAATCATCGATCGTTCTCCTTTCTTCACTATCGAATTAGGGTTTTCTGCGGAATCCAATGCTAACATCGGTGGCTAACAGCACTCTCTGTTTTCCGATTGCGTCGTTTCCATCATCCACGTTTCATGCTCATCGATTCACGAAGAGAATTTCAAGAAAGGGGACATGGGTTTGTGAAAGGGGAAGACTTTATGTGAAATCAGAGGCGAAAACAGATGAAGCATCGACTACGAGCAGCAAGTCATCGAGCTTCTTGTCTTTTTTATGTCCATTGCTTAAAGTTTTCTCTGTGAGGAGTCATTCTCTCTTTTACTCACTCTAATCTGGTTCTGCTGTTATGTTGTCATCGGAAGTCTCAAGTGTGTTTTGTTTTCTAGGTTGTTGGGTGTTAGTGTTATGTCTCGAAATTGCTTACTGATGAGAGTGATAGGTTCAATCTAATATTTCTCAGCTCTTGTTTCTAGGGAGGTGATCCTTCTCAACAGCGGAATCATGCTCTGGAGGTTAGTCATGTTTTTAATTTATGGAGTTTTTTTAGTCAAATAATTATGTTTTATGTTGTTTTGCAACACTTCTGTTTTTAAGCCCGACAGCCCGTAGTCTCTCAAAACCAATGAATTAGATCTGACATTTGAGCCTGATTAATTGTTTGGTGTTGTGCAAGTGTTTAGGTTTCAGTTTACTGATACTATTTATAGCCTTTTTAGATCTAAGAACTATATTAATATATCACGCACTGTAAACCATTTCATGGTCCCTTTGACTTTAGCACAAGGGTTTGTGAGGGAGGATGTAGGTTTCTGAAATTTCTTACGGAGGGGTAAGAGAGTCCTGTTTCTCTGGTTTGTTTCAAGGAAATAAGGACTGTTTTGCTGAGATTTTTAGCATTGATTATGTCACGACAAAGCTCTGCATATTTTTTCTTCTTTCCTTATGGTTGGCATGTATACAGGTTGCAACTTCTTCATTAGCATCTGTTGCCAGACTTCCATGGGGATCTCGAGTATCATCTGGGGGCATAATAGATAACCAAGATGTTGTTTCTTCTAATCCTCCTTTGCGTTTGCAGCTTTTTGAATTTGGTATGTTCTTGTTGATGTCAAAATATAACAAAGTGCATTTATGGAGAACAAATTTTACATTTTTTGATAGTTTTTTTTGGATAATAGAGGCATGCCCCTTTTGTCGGAGGGTGCGGGAAGCCATGACTGAGCTAGACCTCTCTGTAGAAGTAAGAACTAAAACCAAAGATGGCTCATTAAGCAATAAACCAAAGTTTATCCTGGTTAGAAGATCTGGCGGAAAAGAAATGTACCTTTACCTTCTTGTTCTGTCAATTTGTTTTGTTTTGTTTTCATCATTCCATAGCATTTCTTGTTTTCCCTTCTAATGGTCTGTCGTTAAAATTCTGTGAATGAAATTTTGCAGGTTTCCATTCCTCGTCGACCCGAATACTGAAACTTTAATGTATGAGAGTGGTAAGTCGCAAGTTCCGACATTAATAGCCTATTTTCGTCTTCTTTGGATATCTTTACATTGGTTCTCATCTCTTTTCTAATGTAGGTGACATCGTGAAGTACCTATTTAAACAATATGGAAATGGAAGAGACCCTTCCACAGGACTTCTGGAAAGGTGAGCATCTTCAAAATCTGCTATTCATGTAGACTAGTTGCTCTTAACTATAAGTTTTAACTGACTTATTTAGAATTGTACAGCACCTTGTTCACTGGATGGATGCCAACACTTCTCCGAGCAGGTAGAGGCATGTCATTGTGGGACAAGGCTTCAACACATGTGCCACCTAAAATGCTCGAGCTCTTCTCTTACGAAAATAACCCGGTACTAAGCTTTTTCCTTTTCCTCTCTCGCATGCAAGACTCTTCTCGTGATTGGTGACCAAGGGTTTTGATTCCTCTTTTTTTTTTTTTCCCTCCAAGTATTCACGGTTGGTGCGTGAAGCACTGTGTGAGCTGGAGCTCCCCTATGTATTAAACAACATTGGAGAAGGGTCCACACGGATGAAATCACTTCTAAATGCTTCAGGATCAAATAAGGTCTGTTTTTTTTTTTTACCTCCCTCTGTCTATACTAGAATCTACCTACCTACACTCTTACCAATAACTTATAAGAAACGGCTGTTACTGTTGTTGTTTAATACAATTTACAGGTTCCATTCTTGGTTGATCCAAACACTGGTGTCCAATTAGGTGATTACCAAAAGATTCTGGCTTACCTCTTCAAGACTTATTCTACAGCAGCATCTGCATAAGTGTTTAGTCTGACCTATACACCATTATTCCCAAGGTACAAGCTTTTTTTTTTTTACTCTACATGTTTTAACAAATACTGAGAAAACTATTTTACATGAAAGTACATAGTCAAAATCCGAACTTTTGAATATCTGATGATCAGTAGGTGGTATCTCAAAGTCAATCAAATTAGTGGCATGTTAGATGTTTTCTAAATTAGACTTTAACTTATTACATATGACAATGCAGGATCAGGATGCATAGTTACAAAGAGGCCCTTTTCTTATTTTAAGTAACTTAAAAACTTTTGATGTATATATTATAGACTACACACCTGTATTATTGTCTTGTGTTTTGGCATCCAATTCTTGTTCTTCAAGCATCAGTATGATAACAAAAGCCTCCCTCCCACTACGTTTCACATCTTTCCAATCACATTATACAAAACATATGACTAATATTCAACAGATCCCCACCAAACTTCTGGTTCAACAGCAACCTTAGTAGCCATCATGTCATCCTCAACTTCTCCAATCATTTTCTCTTTAAGGTTACATCAATTCAATAACATAGCTCTCTATCTTTCTCTAAAATAGATATACACATTTTTCACCATCGTCAACTTATCTATCTCTCCATACTTTTAAAACCGATTATCACCCAGAGAGAAAGGAAAACATGAGGAATAAAACCCAATCTTTCATCAGCTCAAAGCTCATATTCGGTTGTTGCTCAATCTTGGTCTTGTTCATTCTCTTCTTGAAAAGAGAAAGCATCTCTTCCCCTCCAAACTCAACCATACGAGAGGAATATCACCAAAAACCTAAATGCCCATCAACCAAACAATGCACCAAACTGCCCATTTCTCTATCCGACGCGTTGGTTCATTACGTCACCACGGAGATCACACCACAACAAACGTTTGATGAAATCTCAGTCTCAAAGAGAGTCTTGGACAAGAAGTCTCCTTGTAACTTCCTTGTCTTTGGCTTAGGACACGACAGCTTGATGTGGGCATCTCTTAATCATGGTGGACGGACTTGTAAGCTTCTCATAACAACATACCTTTAAAGTTTAATCAAATCTCTGGTTTCTTTATAAAGTTATTTCTTACATTGCTAGTGTTCCTCGAGGAAGATAAAGCTTGGATCGAGACAGTGACTAAGAAAATCCCTAACTTGGAATCATACCACGTCGTATACGACACGAAAGTGAAAGATTCGAACAAGCTTATGGAGCTAGAGAGAACAGAGGGTTGCAAAGCCGTGTCTGATCCGCGAGATTCGAAATGTGCTCTGTCGCTGAAGGGGTTTCCAGCTGACGTGTATGAGACGCAATGGGATGTGATAATGGTCGATGCTCCCACGGGTTACCACGAGGAAGCTCCGGGGAGGATGAGCGCTATTTACACGGCGGGTTTGTTGGCTCGTAACCGTTATGACAGCGACGAGACTGATGTTTTCGTTCACGATGTTAACCGGCTGGTGGAGGACGAGTTCTCAGTGGCCTTCTTGTGTCGAGGGTACATGAAGGAGCAGCAAGGGAGGCTTAGGCATTTTACCATCCCTA
>NC_025686.1:10042450-10091475 GCF_000633955.1 Camelina sativa
TCCCTAACTTGGAATCATACCATGTCGTATACGACACGAAAGTGAAAGATTCGAACAAGCTTATGGAGCTAGAGAGAACAGAGGGTTGCAAAGCCGTGTCTGATCCGCGAGATTCGAAATGTGCTCTGTCGCTGAAGGGGTTTCCAGCTGACGTGTATGAGACGCAATGGGATGTGATAATGGTCGATGCTCCCACGGGTTACCACGAGGAAGCTCCGGGGAGGATGAGCGCTATTTACACGGCGGGTTTGTTGGCTCGTAACCGTTATGACAGCGACGAGACTGATGTTTTCGTTCACGATGTTAACCGGCTGGTGGAGGACGAGTTCTCAGTGGCCTTCTTGTGTCGAGGGTACATGAAGGAGCAGCAAGGGAGGCTTAGGCATTTTACCATCCCTAGCCATCGAGCTCGCGTCGGTACACCGTTTTGTCCGGTG
Source organism: Camelina sativa (assembly GCF_000633955.1). NCBI lineage: Eukaryota > Viridiplantae > Streptophyta > Magnoliopsida > Brassicales > Brassicaceae > Camelina > Camelina sativa. Next base: position 10,042,888 of record NC_025686.1, read on the forward strand.
GGTATCAGTCGCCGCTTTTGATATTGTCCGATGAGAGAAAACTGCAAAGAACATTAACAAGAAATGAGAGAATTCGAGGATATGAAATGAGCTATGAGATAATTCAATACCATATAAAATTGATATATATAAAACTGGTCCATTCTCTATTGAGGTTTTGCATAATATCGTGCATCCTCCATATCACTTGATAATTCTAATTACTTTATACTCAACACCAAGAAGTTCTTCTATACCTAACAACGCAAATCCTGAATGACATGCTTCTTTGAGAAAGTTACGTAACAACATAATGAGTGCTACCAAAAAAAAAGAAAAAAAAAAAACTTAATGAACGCGTTTAGGAAATAAAGAACAAAAAGGAATGAAAATAAGTTTTCAAGCCAGTTTTGTGCCATTAGAAGTTTGACATCAGTTGAAGATATTCCCGAGCGCCAAATGAAGCATTATTAAACTGTACTAGATTTTAATCCGCAGTATACTGCATGTATATAATTATTATTATTATTTATATTTTATATTGTATTTGTTTGTTAAATATTGGATGTTTTCCAGATAGAGGGATAACTAAATTTCCCGACCGTTTGTGCAGCTAAACGTTTATATTAATTTTTTAACCTGCATTATACTTCATGACCATTTATTTGTTATATTTAATTTGTTTTGTTTATTTTTGAGAATCTATTTTGATTTTTAATTATTATAACAAAAAAATAAGGGATCTTAATACATAGTAACATACACTATGATTAAATCATATTATTCCTAATGATTTAATTATTTTACACAATCTTAGGAAAATCAACTTAGTTTTTATATGTCAAATATTCTAAATATTAATAGTGTTGACAAATAATAAAATGAAGATTTAACCCGTGTTAGCACAAATTTAATAATATTTTATTAATTCCAACATGTCCTCTTCGTAACCCATCTACTATGTAACCATATTATATACTATTTTTTTTTTTTAATTTTAATATTTTAAAATTTTATTAAGTTTATATATATATTAATTATAATATTTAAAATAAATATGAATCGAAGTTCTTCTTACGTTAAGAATCAAAGCTTACAGGTTTTGGAAAACAAAATAGGAATCAAACTGTTGTTTTCTTTGTTTGCAAATGATTCATAGATAGAATATCTTTAATACACAATAGAAGGTGTTGTTAAATATAACATAGTTTCTGTTTCCATATTGATTATGCTGTATTTTTTTAGTTGGAATGGTATGTAAAATATTAAGGAAACAAAATCTGAAGTAATACTATTTTTGGAAATTTTTTAGGGATTATCTTTGTAAATAAGTTTTTAAATAAGTACAAATAAAAGGGTATAATCCAAAATGTACTTTAAAAATGTATATATAGATAGATGGAAAACTATATGAGACAAGATTTGCCTCGAAATTGAATAAACCTAAACCGACGCGCAAGCCAAATAATTTTTATGCCTGAGGAGAAGCCAGCCAAGGCCTAGACCTGCTCCCAACCAACCTCCGTCTGACAGTCAAGAGACCTCTCACCATGCCTCCAAACCCGGGTTTTGCGGCGAGCCTCTAACATATATCCCTTTATAAAACCAAACGATGTGTTTTGACTCTTTAAGAACCATAGACCTAAACCAATGCCACGAAGTAGGCCTGGGCATTCAGATACTAGGGTCGGGTTTGGATAGGAACCGTTCGAGTTCGAATCTTTTGGGTACAGGAGTTTAGGATCCAATAGGGTAAATGTAAAAATTATGTTCGGTTTTGGTTCGGGTCCTTTCAGGTTTGGGTTGGCTCGGATAAAGTGGTTAGCTTTGATATAGTGGTTCTAGTAATTTTCAGAACCGCTAAGCACCCGATTATTTTCGAGTACATAAAACCCCAAAGTTTTATTGAATACCCAAAATTTTTCGGGTTTTTGGTTAAATACCCGAATTTTTGGATAAATTCCCAGAATTTCGAATAAAAATTAGAAATTTCAGATTCCCTAGTAAAAAAATGGATATTTGGATCATACATTATTAGTATGTATTTAGCTTTCAGCCCCTCTTCTCTCTATTGTCGTTGATGTTCCTCATTACTAGTGTTGAGAGAAAGAGAGAGAGAATGAGAGAAGCTAGGCATTGGTGTGAAGGAGAATAAGGAGGAAGCAGAATCGATAGAGTTTGGGCGAAAAGAGTGTCGACGTATCAAAACATACCAAAAGGTAATGACATTTGGTAGTGTTTTACCTAACTCTTATGTCGTGATTCTCCATTTTGGGAGATATCTGCAGCTTTGTGGGACATTTTTCTCCAGACGAAACTGGGACCAACAGAGTTTGGAAGTCTGTTCGTCGACTGTTACCTGATCGGCATAAAGTTTTGTGGGAAGATATGTGACGCCTAGGGATTGCTTTTCATCGGTGGAGATGGAAAGCTAAAGGTTAGTTTCCGATTTATGGCTACGTCTTTGAGGCTATACTTTCGGTTTTTTTATGTTCAGCTTGTTTCAAAGTTGTTTTGGTTTGGTGGCTTGTTGTAGGGCGTGGTTGAGTTGTTGAAGGTGGACAGTTTCTTGGTTGTGTTTGTTGTTTTAAATTACCTTGTTTGAGGTGAGTCTGTGACCATGCACTTATGTATGACTGGTTTTCGTGATGATGTGTAGGGGTGATGAATGTGTTATTGGATGTTCTGCTTAGTGGCTAGGTTGTTATTTTTATTTTTGGTTGTTATCTCGATGTCTTGTATGTATATTTGACACCTCGGTTTAAGAAAATATGGTGGTGCATTAAAACAAGTTTAAAAGAATTGATTTGACCAATTATGTCACCAACATACACTTATGTCACCAACATGCTGAGAGAACGCTACAATTAAGCGTGCTTATGCTGGAATAGTTTCAGGATGGGTGACTTTCCATGATGTGGTGATTTGTAGAGTAGGTAAACAAATTTTTTAAAGCCTTTCGGACATAGCAACTTGATCGTCAGATATGGGTGGGCCCACAGACCAAGAGTCGATGTGGAGCCCACTAACAGATGGACCCATGGGCCCATGTGGTAGCCTTCGGACTAAAAATCCGGATCTGAATCGGGTATCCGATCCAAAAACCGAATATCCGGTATGGGGGGATCCGGATTCGAAGAGTGAAATGACAGATCGGCCAGATACGGATCCGGATCCGGATACCTAAATCTTTTGGGCAGGATATCCGAATCCGGTCTATACAACACCAATCTAAGCCCACACATGTTTATTTCATTTTTTTTACTGAAAAAGTTTGCATCTTTTTTGGGCTTGAATATAAAATAAGCTCATTAACCAAACCTAATATCTTTCACACTTCATTATTTGCTTCTCTTCACCTTGCCGTAAACTTCCCCCTTCACATCTCCAGCCGCCACCTAAGCGACCTTCTCCATCACCAAAGCACCAAATCATCCTTCTTTTCCACCATAGTCTTCTCTTCTGCAACTAAAAAACGACCATCTCCACCATCAAATCATCCTCATCCTTGACCTAAATCATTTTCTTCCTTTACCAAAATCATTATCTCCCTTTGTGGTGATTTCTCATCTTTATTGATCTTCGACATGCCTTTTCACAACGGTTCAAATTTATGTTCGCCAATATTTGGTGTCTCAATTGTTTAGATCTATGAAGAGAATGAAAAAACTAATAATTGAAAAAAATTTGACCGGATATCCGGCTCCGTCTCAGGGCTACCGTGTGGACATAAGGCTTATTTAGAGAGTTGACGGTCGGGGTGGTACAATATAGCTCATAGATGGAATGATCATCTCACTGAGTAATTCTTGTAATACTCACTCACGGCAATGAGGAAGAATATGATATAGGGTCTCACTTGCATGTTGGATTGGTATTTTTTCAGAGATGCATGATAGTTTGTTGTTGGTTTATTGTTTGGATTTAATTAAATATTTAATTAAGCCTTATGAAATGATAGATGGAATGATCATCTCACTGAGTAAATATTATGAAATATTTAATTATCTATACTAGTATTTTTGCAGCAGTTTTTGCTCAAAAATATTTTTTGGAAAGCTTTTACATTGAATGCTATTTAATGCTTATATTCATATCCAAACAAGTTTTGTTAACTTTCTCTACTATCATTATAACCAAACACAATTAAAATATTTTATATATCTATATATATAAAGTTCTATAATTAATATAGATATTTAGAAGATTTATTCCAGATTAAAAAAAAATATTCTTCTATCATCTCTTTTTGATTTTAAAATTTAAATGTAATGAATCATCATATAATACATAAAGTTAATAAAAATGTGTATTTTTCATGCATATATTGTGATTTGAATTTTTTAAAACAAACATATATTACTCAATTAATATAAAAGTGTGTGTTCAACATGCATATATAGTAAATTTACTGTATATAGTAAATTATAAAATTTTAAAATGTTTATAATCTATAACTGATATATCTAAACTTAATAAAAATTATAAATATTTAAACATATTAAATTTTCAAAACTACACAAACGAGTTATATTACATGACGGGTTATATGAAATTACAAGATTGAATTAATAATACTAAAAATAAACTATCAGTAATATGATATTTCAATACGGGTTAAATCTTCATTTTAATGTTTTAACAACACCAATATAAAATATGTCGTCAAACTGATTTAATTAAGATTGTAGTAAACAAAACTTATTGTGCAGTATACCACGCTTTATATATTAAATCACTAAAATTAACAAAAGAATATATTAGCAAAATTAATATTAAAATAGTATTTTAACAAAAAAGAATTAAAAAAAACTTACCCCGCGGTGTATAATCTAGTTATTATTAAAAAGACAGATAGACTGATTCAGTATAAAATATCAAAATAAATATTTATTATTTTAATAGGAAATTAATTTAATTTGATAGGAAATACCTAAAATATTTATTGTGATCAATAAAAAACTTATTTACTTTTATTTTACATCGTACATTGTGCTAGTTTAATTAACAAAAAAAGTACAAACCATGTCCAAATAAAAGCCCTTATGACTATGCATGGTCTACAACTTATTATTAAAGAAAATAAAAAATTTCTTTGACTCCCGTACCAAAAATTTAAACTTGGTTATCTGATGATCTGATAAATATGTAGTTTTATCAACAATTATAAACGCAGTGGCATTCTTCGCTTCTATGTAAATCATTCGGTATTTTCTTGCAAGTACCAACGCCACTGGAATATTTCCTCTTACATTGAGTTTTACACCCTTCAATGATGCATGATGAGGAGGATTCACAACTACAATTGTCAATTTTTTCATATTTTTTCCTTTTGTCACAATCTTGTGGTACACAATGTGTATTACCATTTATAACTTCAAAACACAATTTTTTTCCGTGTGTTTCCTTTACCATCACCCCTAGTGTAGAACATATTAAGACATAAAAATCAGTTCTTATAAAAAAAAAATATTACTTCCATGTTTCTAGAATACTAATAATTAACAAAATTTTCACATATTAATAAATTATATATTATAGTTGAGTGTGCAACAATAATATATAATAGTCATATATATATATGTATATATATATTCTATAACTATGATATAAATGCAAATATAAAGTATAAAATATAAATATTTGTGAAAGAAATAGAAATATAGTTTTAAACATTTATTTTACTTAATGAAGAGAGTAAGATATTGTAGAAAATATATATATATATATATATATATATATATATATATATATATATATATATTGTAGAGAAAAAAACTTGTCGGGACTCAATAGTATAAGAAATTTCTGGAAACTTATTAAAATTGAATAAATAAAATAAGATATATCCTTCAAAGTAGTATTTTTTTTTACTGTAAACTAGTTTTTTTAAGAAACAAGAGTAAGCGATTGGCTACTCTAATAAGCAAAATAAAATGAAATAAAATAAACTATATGAACATGACCATATATATAGAGATATATAATTAATAACAATAATGTAATTAATATTTATTTTTAATAATGAAATAATTGTCATTCTTTACTAAAATTGAATTACAAATGACCTACTGTTAAGTAAGAAACATAATATTTGGACTCACTCTAAAATAAATGATGAGAATTAGGAATAAGCAACTAATAATCTAGTGAAAAAAATAAAAATGCTCGAACTCATGTACAAACTTCAAAATACTATTAAAAAATTGTTAGCTTGCTGGTACATATCGAAAGCTATTATTGTTTGTAATCAGATAGTTGTATTTATTTTTATTTTGGTAAAATAGTTGAATTTATTTTGTCGAAAAGAAGTAACATTTTCTTGCCAATTAAGTTACTTTTGTATGGTAATATATAAATTACTTAAATAGTAGTAATATCATATTACGCCTAGAACGCTTAGTCGGGGCCTAGACGGTTTTTAGGCGGTTTAGGCGTTTACAACATAAAACATTAAATATATAAAATTATACAAAAATATATGTTATAAAAATAAAAAAATATAAATTATAAATAAAAGTAAAAAAATATATTTATTTAAGTTATATTAACAACATATAAATGTTTATAATTATGTATATATATAAAACATAATAATTTAAAAATCAAAAATAAATATTAAAATATAATTTATGTAATTTTAAGCAGTTTAAGCGACCATTTAGGCGTCTGCTGAGCGCCTAGCGCCTAGACGGCGCCTAGACGGCCGCCTAGACCGCTTTCTTAAACATTGGTAATATGTAAATACAAACCTATAGCAAAAGGGTGAAGATTGTTAGTGTGGTGGCCGAGACTTTATTGGGTTTACTCATCTCATATGCTACTAATGAATTGCAAGTAATTAAAAATAAAAAAAGTTTACAAGTATATATGAGAAAGTTACATGTGTCTATTTCTAATACATAACAAGTATTACGTTTAAACTTTGGGCCTAAAGATATGGTTTTCCATTGGTTCTAGTTTTTTGATCTACGAATATGTGTGAGTATTAATTAGAACCACACAACTATTGCAATTAACTACACCACACAATTGTTTTTCAACGGTGAATCAACCAAGAGAAGAGGAGTTTATGAAAAAAAAAGGAAACAAAGAGTGAATCCAAAACAAGCCTAAAGATATGGCTTGTCAATTAAGTTACATGTGTCTATTTTTGATACATAGCAAGTATTATGTTTAAAATTTGGGCCTAAAGATATGGTTTTCCATTCGTTCTAGGTTTTTGATCTTCGAATATGCGTGAGTCTTAATTAGAAGCTGAAACAATTCGATCTGTTTTTTTTTATATGATCTAATATCTAGTGATCTCATACTCACTAGCAACCTATCCCAATTAATAACAAACAGTGGATAATACATAACCAATCCAATAAACCAATAATGAATAATGAATTACTTAAACCAATTCCAACAACAATCCAAAACATAACAATTCATAGAACCAGCAATCCTAACATCCGTTCTAGACAACTAAGTTCCACTTTAACACCCTATCAAAGATACATAGCAAACAACCGAGCCACTAGAACATCCTCCTCTTCATAGCCTTGATTCCAAGATCATATTTTTCTTTTACCTGCATGAGATGCATGAGTATTATCATAAATACTCTGTGAGGCGATCCTCCCATCTACTGGGCTATATACACATGCAAAAAGATAAACACAAGCCATACACAAAGAAACAAGCAAACCAGACAACTCTGAACAAGCGCGTTGACTCTGCGCAGTTGAAACAAGCAACGGCGCCAAATTGAAACAAGCAACGGCGCCAAATTGAAACAAGCACTTTTAGTGTGTGGGATGAAATGATGAATGATATGATGATGATGAACAGGTGGAATGCAAGGTGTTTCAATTACACTTATGCTGTTGCAGTATAAGAGATATCAATCCTAAATGAGTGTGATGTAAGCAATCCGGATGTGCAATACTTGTCTAAGTCAAGCCAAATATGTAGGATGTTTGTCACTAACAACCTAATGATGAATGTAAAAGCTAAAAAGACTAGATGCTAAAAGTAAAGAGAACATCTAAACAACAATGCAATGAAACAGAAACTGAAACTATAGTAATGCAAGACAAGTAATGAGCAGGATTGAACAGAAAACTAAATGAATGCAACATGAATGCAACTAAAATGAAACAGGAAATGAGACAGGATAAATACAAAGCATAAACAAGAATTCTGGGGATGAGCTCGAGCAAGCACTCGATCGAGTGCTGATCGAGTACTAGGTCGAGTTGACAAATGCGAGAAACAGAGCAATGCAAACAAAACAGAGCAAGACCAAAGTAAATCAAACAACGAGCATACAACAGGATTTAAACTAAGAAATCAATAGACAAGTAAGGTCTTGAGGAGGGATTCATGGGCTGGACTATGGATTATGGTCATCTAACTTGGTCAGCAAATCTCAAACAACATGAGCTAATCTCTAGACAATGATCTCCTAGAACATGTTAATCCACTCTCATGGAAAAAACAATCAAGCTCATATATTTCTAGATTAGTTCTCACATAGCAAAGAACTTATACAAGCAAGCATTAAGCAACAGATCATTATAGTCAAAAATCAAACAAGACATCTAATCTCTTAACATACCTAATGATAATCTCTAGATCTAGCCTTATCTAACAACCTAGACATTGGTGTGATGCTAAGAAGCTTAAGATCTAACCTTACCCTCTCAGATATAAGATTAGCATAGAGTATATCTAGCCTAGAAGAGATCTATAACAATCAAGCTTGACCTAGCTAAACAAACCATAACCACAATCCAGCCTAACCCATCCTCAAGATCCTAAGCAAACTACTCACAAATGCTAAACATGATGAACAAAGTTATAAACCCAGAAAATGACGAAACTTGCATCATTAGAAAGACAAAGCAGAGATCTACAATATTGAAGAAGGAATCAAACTCGAATTCTTTATACTTTGAGAGTTATTGAACAAACAAATATGAAGACATCTCTTGTTTTCTCCTTCAAAAGTAGAACAAAATCTAAGAAATGTAAAAAGCAAAAAGCATAAATTTCCAAAAGGGTAAAAACTAGGTTTATAGATTTTCTCTCAGGTGGCTCTCTTTTGTGGCTGAAGGGTACAATGCCCTTTTATAGAAAAAGTAGTGGAAGCCCTAAAAATACTAAAATACAAAATAGCTAGGCGGCTCGGTCAACTCGACCTGGTGCTTGGTCGAGTGACCGGTCGAGTTGACTCTTCTTCTGCTTCTTCCACTCGGTCGAGTCCTTCTCCGCACACGGTCGAGTGTCTGGTCGAGTGGGCGGTCGAGTGGAACTTCAGACCTTGATTCTTCAGCTCTAACTCCCTTGCTTTCTTCTCTTAATAGATTCACTCCTCTTCAGCATTGCTTCCATGCTCCTTAGGCTCCAAAATCACCTGTTTATGCAAGAAAATATGCAATTGCAATGCAACTATACTCTAATGCATGATCAGTCCTAAAAGCTATACAATAATGGCTAAACTAGAAAGCAAATGATGCAAAAGAGGTGAAAATACTAAGGGAAAACAGGGTAAAATATATGAACATCAGCAGTTGCGTCGACTGACACACTCCTTGCATCCACTGATGCTCTCCTTGCATCGATCGAGGCACTCCTTGCATCAACCAAGGCACTCCTTGCATCGATCGATGCAGTCGCGCGACACAACGCTGAGAACGATTTCCTCCGACTCTCCTCGGCTCCATGATGCCAGAAACCGAATCCAAAGACCACAAAACTCACAACAAACATTCATCTACGAGCAAATAAGCAAACAACACCCCAAATCACACAAACAAACATCTAATCGCTTAAATCAGCCATGGTCACGCCCTCACCTTTGGGAATGACAAATCTGATCCTAAAACCCCTGAAATTAGCCTCCTAGCAAGCTCTTCTCACGTCCTCAGCCTCAGATCTCCACTTATAGGGACAAATATCTCGAAAAATGGCTAAAACTCATCAAGAACGCTCTCTGGAAATTTTAGAAGTTTTTCTCTCTTTATAGAAGAACAAATGACCAAAAACTCGGCCAAGGACGTCAAAGTATTCGTTTATACTCGACTCCTAGGGTTTCCTAAACCCAAAACGCAACTAAACGACTTAGGTCGTTCCGCAAAAACAAACCCAGGAGGAGTGTCGGTCGACATCAAGGAGCAGTATCGATGTCCTAGAGGCTTGGTTTTTTTTTTCTATGCTGCTGTTAGGTTGCTATAATGGAATGTAGTGGCCTAGAACGGTTGTTTAGGTTGCTGGTTCATTGTTCTATGACTTGGCTTATGTTATTGGTATTGGTGTATAGATGTTATTGATTTATTAGTTTTGGTTATTTAATTCATTGATTTAATGTTTGGTTATTTCCGCTATTTGGTTTGAATGTGGTTAGGTTATTAGTGAGTATATGATCATTATTTTAATGTTATATTAAAAAAATGGCTTAGGTCATTTCATTGTGGAACACACACATAACAACAGGGAACTCCAGCCTATATGCTATAGTCCCCACCTGCTCAACCATTCTGAAACTGAAGATCCTTCCGCCTCTTATCGGCATAGCTCCTGTACCGATCTTGATCCTCCTTCATGTTCAGCTTCAGAATTTGAATCTTCTCTGAGATCTCCTGAACAAAACTCGCACCATATTTGCTCTTCTGCCCCACCTGAGTCCAAAATAACAGTGTACGACATGACCTCCTATACAACGCCTCATAAGGAGCCATCCCGATACTCTTCTGGTAGCTGTTGTTGTAAGCAACCTCTACATCCTCAGCAAATCCTCTGCAAATCCTCAGCTTATCTGCCCAGTGACCACCCCTGTCAAGCACACACATCCTCAGCAAATCCTCAGCAAATCCTACAGCGTCTGAATCGTCCTCTCCGACTGCCTATCAGTATGAGGAAAGTAAGTTGTACTCATATGCACCTTAGTGCCCATCTCTGCCTGAAATGCCCTCTAAAACACATAAGTGAACTTGAAATCTATATCAGACATAATACTTGCTGGCACCCATGCTGTGACACCCCGGTTTCAAGGATTTGCAGAGAGGTTTAAAAGAATTGATTTGGCCAACTATGTCACCAAAGTCTACTTATCTTTTCGGTCAAGGGTCCTAAGAGAACTCCACAGTTAAGCGTGCTTGAGCTGAAGTAGTCTTAGGATAGGTGACCTTCTGGGAAGTGACTGTCGGAACTATGCGAGTAAGGACAAAACACAGGAGGGGTGTAGGGACGGTAATAAGTCATTAAAACCTCCCCGACATAGCAAACCGGCCGTCGGATATTGATGGGATCACGGGCCTAGTCAGAGGACGTGTGGTCCATTAAGGAAGGTGGGCCTATGGATAGAGAGTGGACATAGGGCCCACAAAGAGGTGGCAGTCGGGGCGTTACATGTGCAATCTGACTCTCTCCTTTAAATATTTCGTAGCCAAAACCCCTGCTCTATCGATCTTCTTAATGGCCAGAAAATGTTCCAACTTAGTCAACTGGTCCACAATAACCCAAATCACATCAAATTTACGAGACACTAGCAATCCTACCACGAAGTCCACTATGGAATGGGCAAACTCTGCAATAAACCGCCTGGAACCTGATGCTCAGCCTTCACTAGCTGGCAGACATCGCACTTCGCAATTCTTCACAAACAGTAATGAATCATCCAACAGAGTCATAAAACATTAAACCAACACTCTAGCAACATTATAACAACTCGACTCTATCAACCTAACAAAAGCCAGACAATACATCAACGAGCCCCTAGAACATCCTCCTCTTCATTGCATTGATTCCACGATCACACATTGCCTTTACTTGCATCACAAACACAAATAAGATGTGTGAGTATTATCATAAATACACTGTGAGGCAATCCTCCCATCTAATGGGCTCTACAGACAAGCGAAAAGACAAACATAAGCAATACACAAAGAAACAAGCAAACCAGACAACTCTGAACACATGTGTAGACTCTACGCACTTGCGTCGACCGATGCAACATCTTTGCTTCGATCGATGTAACATCCTTGCATCGACCGATGCACTCCTTGCATAGACCGTTGCAATTCCTCCAAATCCATAGATGCATCGAACGATACTCTCCTTGCATTGACCGATGCAACGCCTCCTCCATCGCCATCAAATCCGTAACCAAGTATGTAAAGGGATAATCGATGATTTGATGGCAAAAACAATAAGAAATCGAATATAAAATAGTATTTCGAGTATAATAGGATAGGATTGATTAGCTAAAAGTTCTAAATTTAATGTTGGAACCATCTTGACTGCCTCGATGAAAGGGAGTCTGACTTGAAGCTATCCTACCACCAATTTCAGCTTTGCGTACTCCCGCTCTTGTGTCTTAGATTTGCGACGTGTGGGAAAAGGAAGCTTGGTTACATATTGCGGCTGGGGTTTGCAGGGTTGTCTCCCCTCTGCAGTATCTGTAACCGAGATTTCAATGTCGTCAGTAGCTTCATTAGGAGCCTCATCAGAGTTGCTTTATGTTCTTCTGTCACAGATTGGCCAGTCTTGTTATTGGATCGGTCAGTCCCTTCTTTCTGTTGTGGTTCTTTCAGTTCCCTGCTGCTTCGAAGGGTAATGCCGTTTAAGAATTCTTTTGGATTAGCCTCGTTTTTCCCTGTGAGTGTTCCTGGAGGTGCCTTAACTCATGCTGCAGACTGTGCACCTTGGTTTTCCAACACTCATGCTGTCGATCTTGACATTCACCTCAGTGGCGTTTTTCTTTTGATTTTCCTTCAAGGCATGCATCATCTGTTCCAATTTGCTTTCTTGAGAGGCTGCGGCTTGCGGTGGAAGTGCTTGATAACCTTGTGAGAAGTTGTTGACTTGAGGTTTCTGCTAGAAATTCGATCCTCCAAAGCCTGTCCCCTTGTTCTGGAAGCCCTGTGTGAAATTGCTCTACTGAGGTCGCGGTGGATAGACCTGATCTTGAGGATTCTCAACATTGTTGCTTCTATAGGACATGTTAGGATGATTTCTAAACTTCTGGTTAAAGCCTCGATTCTGAAAGTTTCCTTGTCCTCCTATGTAGTTCATCTCCTCCGTACCCTCAAGGCATGTCTCGGCTCCAAAATCTACATATCCCCCGGCTTGTTCCTCGCACAAGTTAATGATTTGGTGATCCCTCTTCAGCAGGAGATTCACTTTGGCAGTGAGGTCCTTAATGGCATCAGTCTCAACAGCATTGACTTGCACTGTACGATCGTAATCTGTACCGTGATTGCTATTGCTTGCTGCAAGATATTCTATCAGTGCATTGGCCTCATTCGCGGTGTTAGTGGAGAAATCTCCTCTGGTTGTTGTATCTAACGCCATCTGGTACTTCTGTTCTATAACCCCATAGAAGATGATCATCAGGTTCTCTAGGCTGTAACTGTGGTGAGGACAGTCTCTCAAATATTCCTTGAACCTCTCCCATGCTTCGCAGAAAGTTTCCATACTTCCTTGAGAGAATGAAGTGATTTTGCTTTGCAACTTGGCTGATCGAGCTTTTGTGTAGAAATGATTCAGGAAGGCTGCTCTACATTGTGTCCAAGTGGTTAGCGATCCAGGTTCCAAAAGATTCAGCCATCTCAGCGCCTTATCTGCCAAAGAAAACTGGAACAATGTTAGTATGAGGTAGTCGTAGGGGACACCATTGGACCTCGACGTACTGGTCAATCTTTCAAAAGCTTCGATGTGATCTAAGGGACTCTCCGACGGCAGACCGTGAAACACGCGGGTCTGAACCAGATTGATTAGACTATGTTTTATCTCATAGTCTTGCCTCGAGGGAGCCGATGGTTGAATCACAGATCGATTCGCAAACAGCCTGTTGTGAGCATCCTCGTCCCTCAAGGTGGTTTGCCTTGCTGGCGGTTTTGGTTCAGCTTTGTTTCGCACCTGCTGGTCCTACCTCTGCTGCTGTTGAATGATAGCAACTTGAGGGTTGGGTTGACGAACCTCTGCTTCTTCTCCGTCGGCCATAGGGTTAGTCTGGGCTTTTGCTTTTCGGTTTTTGCGTTCAAGCTGTGTTAGCTCCTTGTTTCGCAGGTTACGCAAATCAGTAGGCTTGTGGCTTCTTCTTTGCATGCACCTGTAACGGAAAAGGAAGAACACAAGACAAATCAGTAAATTAAAGTAAAATAAACCTTTGACTAAACTTGAATCTAAAATTTCGAAGGCAATGTTTTTGTCCCCGACAACGGCGCCAAATTGATCAACAAGGTCAACTAAAACCTAATGTACACTTAACCACAATCCAGTGGTGTCGTCGTAACACTTCAGCGTCGAATCCACATGAACCAAGCAATGCAATATGAAATTATATAGAACTAAAATAGCTAAGGCAAAAAGAAAGATTATGTTTCAAGTAACCAATTAAAAGCAGAAAAAAATAAGAGTTTTGAAATCAAAGAAAGATATTGGGCGTAGGGAATCAGTTAGGGGATTACAATCACAAATTTAGATGATAGATTGGAAAGCATTAGACACCGTTCTTGAACTCAAATCACAATTATAAAGCTAACCTACTTCTGCAGCATTAGCTAACTATGCAAGGAAATATCTAGACCCTAAACTTCCGTTTGAATCTAACTAAACAAGCAAGCATTAATGTTCAAGTTTGATTTGTTCACAAGGTGCCTCAACTTCAACTTCCATTGGCTAAGGTCCACATTGCTCACCTATGTTTCTTTCAACTAACTCAACAACACTTTCAGTGCCACGATGAACTGAACCTAGGATCTTGATCTAGGTGATCAATCTAGCTTAAGCGTTAAGAACAACTATAGATGAAGAACAATAAGATCAATCCCAAATCTAACAACCTAAGTTTAGATAATCATAAACCCCCTTTTGAAACCCGAAACCCAATAGTAAAACTACTCAGACATGGAGAAACAGAAACAGTAAATCAAAGATGAAGAAATCATAATTGAAATGCAAAGAGAAATAAAAGTGTTCAGAATTCTTCTCCAAAGGGTTAGAAAGGATAAAAGATCTTCTCCCAAAGCTTACAAGTACTCAAAAGCTGCGAGGAATAATAGTTGTCTTTCTAGAGGTCGAGCCTCATGCTTAATTAGTAAAATAAAACCCTAAAAGTCGGTTTAAAACATAAAAGGAAAAGTTGTTTCGGGTACGGGACTGGTCGATCTCAAATGCGGATCAGCTGATCTCGGATATTTTCTGCGTTTGCTCCATCTGCTTGCTAGTCCGATCGGTTTTCAACCTTTTTAGCTCCAAATGCTTGCTTTCATCCCCAAAACACTCAGTTTCCTTCCAAAGTAACCTAGAACCTGTACAGACTCACAAAAGAGTAAAAAAACTCTAAAAGCACACTTTGACTGAATAAAAGACTCAAAACAAATATAAAAACTATGGTTAAAACCTATAAAATATAGACACATCACTCGAAATAGAGGACACAATCTCCGAATTTAGATTCTTCGAAAGAGATAGAGAGATGAACAGAGAGATAGAGAGAGGAATTGGGGAAGAAGGAGAAGCGTTAGGGAGGGTTTGTGACCAGTTTGTCGGGTTTAAGATTTTTTTTCCAGTTTTAAGATTTAAGTTGAAGAAAAGAGAAAAAATAAAAAAGAAGAATAGTAATCTTTTTTTTTACTTTGGATTCTTTGGTAGTCTCTTATCCACTACGTTTTAGACTTAAAACCAAATTATTGGCTAAGTGTTTGAAATTAAAATGAAATGAAATTTCAGCTACTCTAGTGATTTTTAGATTCCTGCTCTACAAAATCTTCTGTTGGCACGGATTTAGTGCTACAATAGAATTGACATCTGAATTCATGCAGTTAGTGAATTCGTGCTACTGTGACATGCTACCAATACCTAAATTTCTTGTAGTGCAAATTCCTTTCCATTTGCCCTTTCATCCTCCAATTGATCCATATGTGCATTCTTACACTCCAATTCTTGAACCCAATACCTAAATGAAACAACCCATTGCATTTAAAAAAAATATATATATGTAAATATCTAGTGGTCCTATACCCACTAACAACCTAGCAACACTCAACATCAGCGGATAACATAAACAATACCAAATAGTCCATCAAAAAATTCCATTAATAAATAATTCAAATCCAACAAAGTGAAAAAGCAATCACCAGCATCCTACAATGTTCTAATGACCCAACTCTCGCAACCTAACAATAGTTATACTACAATCATTCAAGCCTCTAGAACATCCTCCTCTTCATTGCCCTGATTCCACGATCACACTTTGCCTTTACCTGCGCCACAACACAAAAGAGAGGCGTAAGTATTACCAGAAATACATAGTGAGGCTATCCTCCCATCTACTGGGCTATAGACACAAGCAATAAGAACTCCAAGCACAAACAACAATCACAAAATAAACATATTCAACCAAACCACAAAGCATCGTCGTTTGAGGACTGCATCGACCGACACACACCTTTTGTCGACCAATGCAACTTCCCTGCATCGACTGATGCAACACCCTCTGCATCGACCGATACACGACTTGAATTGATCGATACACGCCTTGCATCGATCATACACGCCTTGCATCGATCAATGTATCACACCTCGTATCGACCGATGCACACCTTGCAATGTCTGATGCAATTCTCCAAATCCCTAGATACGTCGACCGATGCACTCCTTGCGTCGACCAATGCACTCTTTACATCGAACGATGCATTGTCTCACTTGTTCGAAAATCCCCGCGACTGCGTTGACTGATGCACTCCGTGCATCAATCGATGCAGTTGCCATAACATTAATTCCCAAACGCTGTCTTCACCGAGAATCGTCTCCCATTATCATAAATCATCCATGAACATATCCACACCAAAAATAGTCAAAGGGAAACACGAAATCATAACAAACAATGCAAAACAATCCTTAAATCAAAGAAAACGCAAAGAACTCAAATATCTCATGCTTATAACAGTCATGGTCATGCACTCACCTTATACAAGAAAATTCTCACTCTAGGACCACGATAATCAACACCATAGCAAGCCCAACACGTCCTCAAACCCGGATCTTCACTCCCATGAACAGATCTCTTAAGAAAAAGCTCCAAATCTCACAAAACTCAATGGCAAACCTTTTTCTCCTTCTCATTCTCTCAGAAACGGCAAAACCGAGATTCCGATCAGCGGACGTTACAATTCTCCCCTACTAACAAGGATTAATCCTTGAATCTCGCAGTACCATCCATCCGCCGAGGACCTCCATGCAACCATCACCATGACCCACACATCCTCCGACTAGACTGAACAAAATCAGCCAAGGTTTCCTATGCAACTGTCGCAACTGCCCGCACACCTCCGACTGATCCCTCGAGTTCTCTCGTTAGTCAATATACTCACATCCTAGATGTTATTTGCTCACAAATTAGTGCTTTTCCCGTCGGTGGTCGCAACCAACGAATCATGCTGTCTCATTGTCAGGCAATCCACTTTTAGCTACGATATCCAGGTAGTCACTCTCACCCACTCCCCCTGCTTTTCGGTTGATACTTTGGAGGCATACCGGCTCACTACTGAGCCGTGACCCACAGCTACAATATCCAGGAAATCTCAAAATCCCGCTCTTGGGTCTTCATCCTAGAGCACGCTCTCAGATCGTCATCCGAAGCTAACATACCACTTCCACTCTCTGGTCACAATGTCCATTGAGCTATTGGTATCACATGAGTTGGACCCACACGGCCTTGAGCAAAAATAGTCTAATGCAATTGAATATCTTCCGACTAAATCTACCACAACATTTTCCACTTTTGGAAACTTCCATTTTAAGAAACTTCTATTCTTAGAAACTTTCCACTTTTAGCAGTGCGTTTCATGGAATCACTTATCCCGAACACCATCTCATCTTAGTACTTAGTCGCAGAACCAACCACTCCTAATCGACCAAGTATCAAGAGAGATGGGCTGGAATACTCCATTCCACTCCAGCCACGGACTTCACCGCACCAACAACTACAACTGCAATTGGGACCAGGCTAGACAAGTTCAAGCCGCGACCTGCTTCTCAAACCACTTCATGAATGTTGCCTTCATCCTCGCCTCTAGCTCCCAAGTCTGCTCCTCAACTCAATCACAGTCCCACATGACTCTCATCAAAAGAATCTTCTTCCGCCGAAGTTCCTTGACTCTCCTCTCGAGAACTCTTACTGGCCTCACCTCCAAAGTCATTTTTGGCTGACTATCCTCATGAATCTTAGCCAACAACTGATCATCCATGTGAAAACACTTCCTCAATATCGACACATGGAACACCTTGTGAAACGCGCGCATAACATCAGGCAACTCTAGCTTATATGAAACAGATCTCACCCGCTCAACCACTCTGAACGGACCCATGTAACTCTGACTCAATTAAGTCTCAGTCAATGATCTGTTTGGACCCCGCAACATCGCCATCTTGAGGTACACTCTATCACCCACCTGAAACTCAGGATCCTTCCTCCTCCTATCAGCATAACTCCTTTGTCGATCCTGAGCCTCCTTCATGTTCAACTTTAGAACCCGGATCTCCTCCGAGGTCTCCTGAACAAAGTCTGCACCATATATGGTCCTCTTTCCCACTTGAGTCCAGCATAACGGTGTACGGCATGTTCTCAAGGGAGTCATCCCAATACTCGCCAGGTAACTGTTGTTATAAGAAAACTCCATTAAGTTCAAATGATCTGCCCACGCACATCCTCAGCAAATCCTCCAAAGTCTGTATCATCCTCTCTGACTGACCGTCCGTCTGAGGATGACAGCCTGTACTCATATGCACCTTCTTACCCATCTCTGCCCGAAATGCCCTCCAGAACACTGATACAGACTTTGGAGGATTTGCTGAGGATGTGCGTGGGCAGATCACTTGAACTTAATGGAGTTTTCTTACAACAACAGTTACCTGGCGCGTATTATGACTATTTCTCTCACAGTTATCTGTTAGATAGGATAATCACATGCAGACCATGCAATCTGACTATTTCTCTCACATATTTCCTAGCCAAAACCGCTACTCCATCGGTTTTCTTGATGACTAGAAACTGTGCAGACTTAGTCAATCGGTCCAAAATGGCCCAAATCGCATCAAACGTCCGTGAGACTGGCAATCCTACTACAAATACCATCGTGATCATATCCCACTTCCACTCTAGAATGGGTAAACTCTGCAATAAAGTACATGGAACCTTATGCTCAGCCTTCACTAGCTAGCAAGTGTCACACTTCGCAGCCCATTAGCAAAGACCTTATACTTTGAACCCTCAGCCTTAGAGGCATTCACCATCTCCACATTACTCTCTTGAGCTAACCATACTCTTCTCAACAAGTCTACTTGATCACTTGAACCTTTCCGCCATATAGATAGGATCTCCAAATCTTCAAGGCAAAAACCAACGCCTCCATCTCAAAATCATGGGTAGGGTAATTGGTCTCATGCTTCCACAACTTCCCCTTGTCCGACCAAAAACTGTTAGAAGCTTGCCTTCCACTACTCTAACAACGCTCCTCGGGATCTCCTCTGATACTAGCACTCTCGGCGCACTCTGGGGTAATGAAGCAATGAGTTACTCCAAAATTAAACAAGACGTGGGACATAAACCTGCCCACCAAAATGGTCCCTACACAAACCTCATGTGCTGAGAAACTAACATTCTATCACAGGCGAAAACATAAAATCTGAACTACTGAATTTAGCAAGTATGATTCTCAGAAGTTATACCTATGATCATTCCTGCACTGGTTCCACCGGTCTCCACGGTCAAGTACACCCGCGGCGTCGGCTCGATCCGTCCCAATGGATGCACATCTAGCTACACTCCTGCTGTCCTCCAGCTTGCACTGTTGATACTACCATCTGCTGCAACTTGGGATAACGAGGCTTGATATGCCCCATCTCCCTGCAGTGGTAGAACACTCAGGTATCTGTCCGCTGCTTCGTCACTGCCTGCTGCTCCACACTCTGCGGACAATTGACCACCTTGTGGTCCATGCTACCGCACCTGTAGCATCCCGCACCACTCGGTCTCCAAGTAGCCTCCCATTTCCTTTTGGTTCTCTGCGCAGGCTTGCCGCCCTTGCTAGAACCACTAAGACGCTGAGCCTTTCTTGGCTGAACCGCTGGACTAGCTATTACCACATGAGCCCTTATGTCCTCCTCAATCTCAGCCACGGTCTCAACCAGCTCCGCTCTCGACGCGTAATTCCGCCCTCTACAATGGACCCACAAGTCGTCCCGAAGCGCCCTCAAAAACCTCCGACTTGCGACTCCTCGGGCTCCATTGCATGGCCCCCATACAGAAGAAGCCAACTGTATTCCATGTCCAGCTCTCGAACCGATCGAGACCCTAGTGTCAGCTGCATGATTTGCACCTCCATCCAGTCTAGTGCCTCCCGCAGGAAGTACTTGCGGTTGAACTCCTCCATGAAGTCAGCCGAAGTTATGTTCCTCTGCACTCTCCTAACAGTCAGCGACCTCCACCACACATGAGCGTCGTCTGCCATTTGATGGACCCCTATGTCCACTCAATACTCCTCAGGACACCTGAGAGACTGGAAGTTGCGTTCCAGCCTCGTCCTCCACGCATAAACCACTGTAAGGTTGGTACCGCCCGAGAACAACGCCGTACCGATCCTACCCATCTCCCGCAGCATACTGACAAAATGGGAATGAGTTCCTGATGAGTGACCTTCCAGGAAGTCATTCACCTTTGATTTCCATAATATATATTGGGTCTAACTCTTTTTATAAACAAGAATTGTTATAGACCTAAAAAATGAAACTGCAACTAGATATATATACTCTTAGTATATTATACTTTTTCTTTTAATAATTTAGTATTTTATAGTTAAAAGTTAAATTTATATAATATTTTAAAATCACCTCAGTATAATTCTTTTTAGTAACAATGTTTTGTGGTTTTCTCTAGAATAATCAATGATTTCTTTTTTATAAAAGTATTTGTTAATACCTTTACTTACATGCGACAGAAAAAATGCTAATTGTTTCCAATTCCATATTCTTCACGAAAACTTATAATTTTGTAATGTTTCATATATGAAAATAACAGGAACTGCACAAGAAAAACTAGATACATGTAATAGGTTGTTACCTGTAATAGGAAGATACTTAAATGCAGAGATGTGGCTATAAACTTTTCTCTCGTGTTGATGTTCAGGATGGTGTGGCTACTTCTTTTTGGTATGATGACTGGTCAAAGTATGGGCCGCCTTGTGGATATTGCAGGGACCTGAGGGTTTATCAACATGGGGATTAGTCGCACTGCCTCTGTTTCAGAGGCATGATCCTCGCGACGTAGACGACGCCATCGTGCTGACTATCTCAATAAGATGGAGGAGGAGTTAGCTCTTAAATGGAACAGTAGAACGATGGGTAAGGATGTGGTGCTTTGGAAGGGGAAATATGATGTATATCGAGCTTGTTTTACTACAAAGGAAACTTGGCAACACATTCGCCACACATCGGCTCCTATTGCTTGGCACACTGAGGTTTGGTTTACACATGCTATGTCTAAATACTCTTTTGTAGTTTGGCTGGCTAATCAGAACCGTCTCTCTACGGGGGACCGGATGCAGCTTTGGAACAGTGCGGTTGACACTACTTGTGTGCTCTGCAATTCCACGGCGGAAACAAGAGACCACCTTTTCTTCTCTTGTGTTTTCTCTGCTGAGGTTTGGAAACTGGCTGCTCCCATCTATAAGACTCGGTACTCTACCGACTGGACGACCATTATTGACTACATTTCTTCTCCTAGCTGCACACGAGTGGATGTTTTTCTAGCTCGGTATACTTTGCAGATTCTTGTACACACAATTTGGAGGGAGAGGAAGGAATGATCGTCGACATGGCAGACCCCCAAAGTCTCCAACTCAAATTATTGCTTGGGTTGATCGGCAGATCCGGAACCAACTATTGGCCATTCAGCTAGCAGGGGAGCGTAGATATCAAGATGGACTTCTTCTATGGCTTGCTTCTCGCTCGCTGCACTAATCTGATACCATTTAAAGTTTAAGTCTAAGTCTTAAGCCTACTGGCTAATTTCTTTTCAATTTTCGTCTAACCAAACGTTGCATGTACAAACGCTATTTTCTTTGAAATTAATTTAACATTATTTTCAAAAAATAAAAAAACCTGGAAAGTGTGTTAAAGAAGATTGTGATCGTTTGTGTAAGAAAAAATGGCCAAAAACAATTGTTGGTCGGTGCTGGCTACCAACGAATGCTACCCAGTGCCTCTGTCAACTATGTCGCTAGTTTCCAGGCTTCTCTCCATTAAACAAGTTTCATCGTAGTGGATAGAAGTCTTAACACTAAAGGCAGACCGCAACCGCCGGCAGATTTTCTTAATTTTTTTTTTCCATAAAAGAAACTTGTATCAATACAATAAAAACACAATGTTTTTTTCCAGAGCTTGACACCTCAGCTTCTGTATTGAAGCAGGTGTTGACACCTCAGTAAAAATTAACAACCTATCAAATTATAACAATTAATACATGTCAGCTTTTCTCATTCCTTATGTGGACAAAGCAGATAAAAAACGTTGTGTAACATTGCGTTTAATCAATTGCTAAATTTATGTTCTTCGTCGTCGTCATACCAACCTTCGACCGATCGTTAGTCGATTGATTGATTGCTTGTGGTAGATTTCACAACAATGGAGTACGTAAACCCAGAAGGTCTTCGATTAGATGTCGCTGATTCAATGAGGTATGTTTCCCATCTCTCCATTCATTGTCTTTGTTTGCTGATTCCTTGTCTTTGTTCGATTCAACGATATACTTATATATATGAACACAAAATTTCAACTTTGTTTTTAGTTCTGGTGTTTTCGAGATGGGCAATACCAAAGAAATTGCAGTTGTCTATGGTCCAAGAGAGGTACTTGATTTGACCTATAAAGATTGGTGCTTCAGTTGTATATAATCTAGTGAATTAAGCGAATTGGTTTATTTCTGTTTGTTTTAATTGTATGTATCTATCTCGGTGAGAGAATTTTATATCTAATCTTAAGCTGATCAGAGATTGGAAAGTGTTGGTGCACGCAGATCTGCTATATTATATTGCTTCATCGAAGATTCTGAGGTTGACTAAGTTTGAGCTTCTCTGCGAATTGTCTCTGTGATCTGTATCGTTAAAGAAACAGAGGACGAAGAAAATGACGTTGGGGACGAGAATGCCGACATGGAGGGAGAGAGAAAACAACAAGAGGAGAGAGAGACGACGGAGAGAAATGGCAGCTAAGATCTTCACCGGATTGAGAATGTACGGTAACTACAAGCTTCCTAAGCATTGCGATAACAACGAAGTTCTTAAAGCACTATGCAACGGAGCTGGTTGGACCGTCGAGCCTGATGGCACCACTTACAGCAAGGTTTGTTTTTTTCTCCAATCTGGATCTCATTTTTTTTTATCTCTGTGCTTACTCAGATTCAAAACAAGAGCATGCATTGGTATGTATATGCTTTCCTGAGTTGCCAGAGTTTCTGCAGGAGGTTTTCAGCTATGTGATAAGTTCCCTTAATTGATAAATAAAGATGAAGATCGAACAAGAAGGAGAAGAGAAGGAGAAGGAGAAGAGAAGTGTATTCGGGAATCAGAGAAGGAGAAAAGAAGCTGATGATTCGTTCAATGTGTTAATTGTTCTTGTATATGATCCTTTAATAATTAGAAGATTTTGTGTGCTGGGGAGGATAACCTCGTGGCCACCCTTCTGTTATTGACAACACAATGCTTCTTAAGAAGTTTGCTGGTGAAGGAGGAGAAAGGGTTGATGTGCAAAAGCTGTTTGCATACATTGGACTGTTTACACTTGTTGCTCTCTGGTGGCTTGGTATAATAATATCTTCCATATTTTAGTTTTGCAAGTGTATCATCCAAAACATAACATATGAGACAGGGAATTGTTTGTCTCTTGATCAAAAGTTTGTGTTTTTGGTTGTTTGTTTTCAGTGTGGCCATTAACAGCACTCGGGATGAACCCAAGTTTACCATACCACACTCTAAAAGTTGATGAAGTTGTCTTAGCCAACGGTTTTGTTGGAAGTGTCCTCTCTGAATATTTTTGGTACATTACAATGATTCTATGTTGTCAGCTTGATGATTCCAAGTCTCTAGCATTTAGCGACAATTTTTCCAAAAACTTATCATCTACAGAAACCCTATCATTAGAAATATACCACAGCAACAACAACATAAAAAGGAACACTAACCTGTCTCAAACGCAAAAGCTGGAGAATCTTATTGGTCTTAGGGTCAATGGCATTGATATTGCAAAATAATTCAAGGAACAACAGATAGGGACAACATATACTCTCTTCTTTAATTAATCTTCTTCTTCTTATTCTTCTTATTGTCGAATGGGGATCAGAGGAATCAAGCACCAAGGATTCCAATCTACCCAGCACGAACGGGAAACATAATCGAAATCCGCTAGAAGACAATCTTTTCAAATTTGTCAATAACAAAAAAAACATCACGGTTAAACAAAATAAGAAAGAGCTCCTGAATTGGACCGACACACAATGGGCTTTTTATTTCTACCATGTTCGAATACTTTCTAAATAAACCAAGTAATCAGTTCTACAGTAAAATAAAATATTAACAATAGAATATATATGTCAGTACATAAACCAACAACCAAAATAAAGTAAAAATAACAACATAACAAAACAAACAACCTCCAATACATCGTAAACAATCAACACAACCATAACACTATACAATTCCAACACAAACATACAAAAAAAAATACACAAAACAATACATAATAAAAAAGAAAAAAAAACCACACACAATAATTAAATTACACACAAGAAACAAAAAAAATCAAAAAAACAAAACATAAAAACCCTCTCGCGGCGTAGTGCAGGTACTATCCTAGTTACTAGCTAAATAAAGTAGTAAAATATTTGTTGGTTCTTTTAGTTCTAATTCTAATGGTTCTACATAAATTCAAATATGTTTAATTTATATGTGAGCGTTGTGGATGAAACAAAGTTTGACTTCATAATTAATTATGGTAAGAGTTAAATTGTGTGTTGTCGTGGAAACCAGAATTATTCAAAATTTTCGAATGAGTATTTAATTTTAATCTATGACCGACACCAGCCAATCCATAGTCGACTTTTGGGATATATATGCCAAACACATGTTTAAGGCCGATTGTATAATAAAAAACTATGGCTTTTCACAAAAGTTCCTTTGATTCGATTATATGTTGACTTAAGCTTGAAGAAAGCTTGAAGCTCAAGCATAACTAATCCAACCGAGTTATGGAAAAGGAAAATAAAAACCAGTTTAGGAGATATCTAAATTTGTATATTTTCCTATTTAGATTAGGACGTTTTGTTAAGAGTTTTTCTATATAAAGGTTATGTAAGGGTGTTGCATCACCTAAGAGAATTTTGAGAGAGAGATTAAAGCTTTAGTTGTTTGAGTTAATTTTTCAAAAGCTTATAAAGAAGTGCTGTATATTTGATCTTTATATTCATATTCTAGATTTGGTCTCAGAGCAACTTGGTTCGATATCAAAAGTTTTGTTTCAACACAAACGAATTCATTCGAGACATGAGTGAATTAACTGCAACCACAACGAACCCTACTTTGAAGGAAAGAGGATCATCATCATTATCCATACAATGTCCAATGCTAAACGATACCAACTATACCGTTTGGTCTATGAGAATGAAGGTAACACTCCGGGTTAACAAAGTCTGGGAGACGATTGATCCTAGATCTGATGAAGAAGACAAAAACAATTTAGCAAGAGCTCTCTTGTTTCAATCCATACCAGAATCTATGATTATGCAAGTTGGTGACCTAGAAACCTCCAAAGCCGTCTGGGACTCAATAAAAACAAGAAACCTTGGGGCCAACAGAAAGAAGCAAGACTATAGACCTTAACAGCTGACTTTGATAGACTTAGAATGAAAGAAACAGACAAAATTGATGATTTTGTTGGTAAACTTTCGGAGATAGCTACAAATATAGTTTCCTTGGGGCAAAACATTGAAGAATCCAAAATTGTTAAGAAGTTTCTTAACAGTTTACCGAAGAGGAAGTTCATACATATAGTTGCATCCTTGGAGCAGGTTCTCGATCTCAACACAACAACTTTTGGAGATATTGTTGGCAGATTGAAAACTTATGAGGAACGGATTCATGATGAGGAAGAATCACAAGAAGGACAAAACAAACTCATGTATCTTAATTCAGAGTCCCAGTCCCCTGTTTATTTCCAAGAAGGAGGCCGAGGCAGGGGAGCAAGCCGCGGTCGAGGAAGAGGTTATGGACGTATCTCTTATCAACAAAGAGATTATGGTTATCAGCAAAAGTAGTATGGATATCAATCAGGAGACACGAGCATGATTACATGTTATCGGTGTGATAAGATTGGGCATTATGCTTCATATTGCCCAGATCGACTATTTAAACTCATCAAGATTCAAGAGGAACAAGACAAAGAAGACAAAGAAGGAGAAGATACACGCGAAGCTGAATCTCTTATGATGCATGAGGTGGTCTACCTCAATGAGAAGAAAGTAAAACCGAAAGATCTTGACACGGCTTCAGATAAGCTGTGGTACTTAGATAATGGTGTTTTTAATCATATGACAGGGAATCTTGCTTGGTTCTGCAAACTTGATCCTTCTGTAACAGGAAAGGTACGTTTTGGCGACAATTCAAGAGTCAATATAGAAGGAAAGTGTTCCATTCTGTTTAACATAAGGCGGAGAAAATAATATTTTCATAGATGTTTATTACATACCGGATCTTCGAAGCAATATCATAAGCCTTGGACAGGCCACCGAAGCTGGTTGTGATATCAGAATGAGACAAGTCTACCTCACTCTACATGACACTACAAGAAAACAGGCAAATAGCGACTGCACTATTAGTCACTATTTGGTCGCTAAACGGTGTGTTACGACTAAATAGCGACTAAAACTAGTAGTCGTAAATCGAGAGTCGCTAAAATAAATAGTCGTAAAATTAGTCGCCAAATAGCGACTACATTACGACTATTTTGCGTAGTCGTAAATTTAGTCGTAATATAGTCACTAAATTTAGCGACCACGTTACAACTATTTTACGACAACGCAAAATAGTCATAATGTAGTCACCAAATTTAGTGACTAATTGACGACTAATTACTGACTATAGTTGTATTCAAGTATTTATACATTATTGTATTTATACAGTATTTATACAGTATTTATACAAATTACATATATTTTATTAATTGTTTTAAATATATTTAAATTATGAATAATGTTTTAAAACATTATTTTTTGAGTACTATATTTATTATTATAAACCATGATTACAAAAAAATTGTATTACAAAATAAAATTAAAAATCATAACTAAAAATAAGAATAGATGAAAAACTACATAATAAATGGTTTGTAGCACATTCTCAATTGCTTTGTATTCCATCATTGAAGCCTAGGTAGTTCCCATTAATGTTCCAAGAGCAACTCATTTCTTCAAGTACCTTCAGAACAAACAAACAAAAAATGTATCATGGGGACTCATTTCCCATTATCAATATAACACAATTTCAAAATCGAGACTAGAAATGAGAAACAATCGGGACAAGCAATTCACTATAACTAACATGTCTTCTAGCTTAAAAACGTGAGTGTGAGTAAGAAGATCGACAATGGTGACTCAAGTTAAAGAGTGCATATAAAACAGGTGTCTAGAGATCGGTATTACCAAATAACTCTTGACAAATTCAACAAAAAGCCTCACAAAAATTACAACAGAGGCTTCTAAACAAATGACTCTTTGACAGATTTAATAAAAGTCTCACAACAATAAGTAGCAAAGTATATATATTGTACCTTAATAGCGAAAGATACAATAGGATAAGAAAATGTCTTAACCAATGAAAGTTTACCTTACGCTCTGAAATAAAGTTGTACATCATGAGCTCTGTCTAAGAGTGTGCTTGGCTGTGGCTTTCTCTGTAAGCCAAACATCATCTTCGACCTAAGAACAATAGGACACTGAATCAGATGGTTTACGCATGCAACAATGTGACTTCAAAGAATTGAAGAGTAATACAAGAGTAATAAAATAAACATAAGGGTTTTACCTATCTTCTTCCAGCCAACCGCTTTCAAGCTTCTCCAAATCCAGTCTATTGATCACAAACAACAAAATAATATAGTAAACAAAAATCACATGTTCAAACCATAAGCTTCAAAGACACAAACACAAACACCAACACACACACATACCAGATTTTATCATATAAAATCACCAAAACTGAGGTGACTCTGTGAAAGAAGTGATATGCTTTTAGAGAGCTTAGTTTGAGTACCTTCGGTGACTTTGGTGACACTGAGGAGAGCCGAGTTGAGCCTTAAGTTCTTTAAGCCACAAGACTCAACCAAAACAGCTGACACTTGATCTGAGAGAAACCCACCAAAGAAAGCAAAAAAAAAACAAAAAAATTTTGCACATAAGTACTCAAGAATTCTGAAAAGATGAAATAACAAAGCAGTTCCAGGATTTTTGAAAGAAAAGAAACCCACCTCCATGGAGACCAAAACAGATGGAGCTAGACATTTGAAAGAAATGACAAGAGATATACCCGCGTGGCAACAAAGCTATTGATGCGCTACTCCTTCCCTCACTTCTCCTTCATCATTCTTCTACTTCTTATCCTCCCTCATCTGCAATCACACAGGGGATGAGAAACGCGAAAAGGCAACTAAGTGGATCACATCAGCATTGGCTACCGATATCAAGCAGATAAATCAAACTCGTTTTCAGCAGAATCAAAGTGAAAATCTATGCTCCTACAGCGGAACAAGAAAAAAAAAAAAAAAGAAGGGATAACAAATGAAAGCAACTACTAAGCCTTCAAGAACGTCGGAGAGGATAGGTGTGAGAGCAAAAGAGAACTTGACCCATTGTTGCTTGATAGAAAAATTGATTCTTTAGTCGACCCAAGTTTTCGGCTGTGCGCCGGAGAAGCACACGACTTGAATCGAAGCAGATCTTTCCCGGTTTTGAGATCCCAACTTCTAATTTCGTCGATAAATCCACGGCTTAGCTTTTTCGTCTTCTATGCCGTCTTCCTCCGCTTCACCTCTCAGCTTCTGCTTCTTATATGTCGTCTTCAAACCAATTCGAAGATTAAGGTCATTACAAACGTAGACCAGAAACCCTAATCCCAAAATCAGATTTAAAGGGGGAAATAGAGATAGAACAAACTAACCTTCTCCCACGGAAACCAGTTTCCCTTCTAGATCTGGAGATACGGTCGGAGGTTTGGCCGGACAGAGTCATCGCGATTCGAAGAAATGAGAGTGAGAGTTTCTCCGAAAGAGTTTCGAGAGTGATGATGATTTTTTTTTTCTAAGTGTAGTGTGAGGAATAGAGGCACAGGTTGGTGAAGGTTTCTTTGTTTGTTGATTTTTATTTCTTTTTTTTGTTGGCCAATTTTCAATTCATATCAAAATCCAAAGTGGTACAAAAGCCTCTCAAAGCCCAGACTAAATGATATAGTTTTATGTTTTTTTTTTATCAACAATTAGTTTCAGATTTTACAATGACTAATTTAATAAATTTTATAAGTAAATAGTTTTTGGAAGTATTAAATTATATATATACACTAAATAGTTTTAGATTAGATTTAATTTTATACACATAATGGTTATATTTTGGTTAAATGGTTTATAATTTAATTTCTATATACTATACATTATAAAAGTTTAAAATTTAAGATATAGGGTTTAAAGTACAGGGTTTGGTGTATAGGTTTATGATTTGGGGTTAAGTTTTGAATTTATGAATTATGAATTAATTTCTAAGATTTAGAGTTTATGATTTAGGTCTTGGGGTTTGGTTAAGGGTTTGGGATTAAATTTTGAAAATTATGATTTTCTTAAATAGCGACTGATATGCGACTTCTTAGCGACCGTTTACTATAAGTCGCATATTAGTCGCTAAATTGGTGACTATTTAGCAACTACATATTTTGGTGTGCAATATAGTCATAAAATAGTCGCTAAATTACGACTAAACTAGCGACTAACATATGCAGTCGTTAAAAATTGACTAATATACGACCAAATATTTGTAGTCGTAAAATAGTCGCTAAATAGTCACTACTTAGTCGCCAAAAATGACGACTACATATATAGTCGCCAATTGTAGTCGTAAAATCCATGTTTTCTTGTAGTGTGACAAGGATGGAAATCTCTTAGTAAGAGCCAACAAATCAAGAAACAGGTTGTACAAAGTTATCTTGGAGGTTGATAACACAACATGTCTGCAGACTGCTACTACAGAAGAATCGGGGACTGTTGTGGATTGGCATGCTCGTCTAGGACACGTTAACTTCGAGACCATAAGAACAATGGTATCAAAGGATCTGGTTGTTGGAATACCGAATGCTTCGAAAGTAAAAGAGACTTGTGCATCGTGTTTGTTTGGAAAGCAAACCAGGAACATGTTTCCAAAATCAACATCTTTTTGAGCATCACATGCACTTGAGCTTATTCATGGGGATCTCTGTGGACCAATTTCACCTTCTACTGCTGCGCATAAGAGATATATATTTGTACTAATTGATGATTATTCTAGGTACATGTTGACAGTCCTCTTAAGGGAGAAAAGTGAGGCGTTTGACAAATTCAAGAACTTCAAAGTACTAGTTGAACAAGAAGCAGGAGTTTCTACCAAAACTTTTCGAACCGATAAAGGAGGATTTCTATCTCAAGAATTTAAAGATTTTTGTCAACAAAAGGGAATTAACAGACATCTAACGACACCTTACACGCCTCAGCAAAACGGAGTGGTAGAGAGAAGAAACAGAACACTCCTTGGTATGACTCAAAAATTCTAAAACATATATAGATGCCTAATTATCTATGGGGTGAGGCTGTACAACATGCGATGTATCTTATCAACAGAGTTGGGACCAGAGCTTTGTTATGGACCAACTTATTGCTTGAGAATTAAGAAGGATATGAAAGCTTAGCTCCCTCTTAACCCTAATTCTCTCTTTGAGATTAAGGTTAATTCTTGGGGCTTTATATTCTCATTAGCATAAGGAGTCCTTTTATAGACCCTAGTACAAAATACCTAAACCTTAATAAGTAAATATTCCAAAGCCTTAATCTAATTATGAAAAGCAAAACCTAATAATCTAATAATAAGTTAAGGCTTTATGGTCTACGTGATACCACGATCCGTATCATTACTCCCCTCCTCGATTAGGAGCTTGTCCTAAAGCTCCGGTTTGTCTCCATCAGCTTCTACGTCTCTTCCCTCCACGTCGACTTGTCTTTCAAGTCTCATGTCTTTTGCTTGTTGAATCCTCAACGCCATAGCTTCAGGTAGAGACCCCTCTTCCTCAATCTCCATCGCAAGAAGTGATTTGTTGATAATCCCCTCCGCCATGTGAGTCGGTGATTTTAACTCCAACACAGCTCTTATCTCCGGCTCCACCGAAGCTTCAGCTCCTAACGTTGCCATCACGGTTGTCTTCACGGCCGGTGGTTTTGAAGTCATTCTCTCCACCTCCTCTCTCCTCATGTTGTTTGGTTCCTCTATCTTTGAAACCGGAACCGCAACCAACACCGGATTTGGTTTCGATGTCATCATCTCCACCACGGCTTGTTTTGTTGATGTCTTCTCTTGTGGCTCTGCAATTTTTGGTTCCATCGGGTGAAAAACATTCTTCAGTTCTGCCTTCAGTTCGTTCTTCATCTCCTCCAACATCTTCTTAAGCTCCTCGAATTGTGACGTCGACATCCATCCGCCTCCCATTGAATCGGTCGGCTCTAATACCAAGTTGTTACGAACCAACTTATTGCTTGAGAATTAAAAAAGATATGAAAGCTTAGCTCCCTCTTAACCCTAATTCTCTCTTAGAGATTAAGGTTAATTCTTGGGGCTTTATATTCTCATAAGCATAAGGAGTCCTTTTATAGACCCTAGTATAAAAGGCCTAAACCTTAATTAATAAGTAAATATTCTAAAGCCTTAATCTAATTATGAAAAGGAAACCTAATAATCTAATAATAAGTTAAGGCTTTATGGTCTACGTGATAGCACAATCCGTATCAAGCTTTAACTGATCAAACACCGTATGAAGCATTCAAGCACAAGAGGCCAAATGTCGAGCATTTAAGAGTATTTGGTTGCATTGGATACGCCAAGGTTAAAGCTCCACATCTTTGAAAGCTTGATGATCGATCTAGGATGCTTGTGTATCTTGGGACAGAACCTGGTACAAAAGCTTATCGACTTCTTGATCCGACAAGCCGAAAAATAACAGTAAGCAGAGATGTTTGTTTTGATGAATGCAGAAGCTGGAAGTGGAATAATTCAGAGGAGAGTCAAGAAGAACCATGTTCGTTCACTATTAACTTCGGTGTCTTTGGAAACAATGGAGTTGCTGGGAGTTCAGTCACCGAACCTGCAGAGGAAAACAGAGGAGATGTTGATGATGATGAGATTGAAGATGAGATAGATGAATCAGATAATGTAGAAGGGTTACAAGAAGCAGAACAACCGATACAAGTGTTGAGAAGATCTGAGAGACTAACTGCAAAACCAGGATACTTAAAGGATTATGTGCTACTTGCAGAGATTGAGGGTGAACATCTCTTGTTAATGCTTAATGAGGAACCTGCAACATAAGAGGAAGCAACCAAATCAGAGGTGTGGAGAAAAGCATGTGAAGAAGAAATCAATTTTATTGCTAAGAATAGAACATGGAGCCTGGTAGCTCTTCCTCTTGGAAGTAAACCAATTGGTCTAAAGTGGATTTTCAAGGTTAAACGAAACTCCGACAATAGCATCAATAAATTCAAGGCAAGGCTAGTGGCGAAAGGTTATGTACAAAGGCATGGTGTGGATTTTGACGAAGTATTTGCTCCTGTGGCACGAATTGAAACTATACTGTTTCTCATTGCTTTGTCAGCATCAAATGGATGGGAAGTGCATCATTTGGACGTGAAGACTGCATTTATACATGGAGAATTAAGAGAAGATGTCTATGTTACTCAACCTGAAGGGTTCATAACAGACTAATGTGAAGGAAAGGTCTATAAGTTGCATATGTCTCTTTATGGTTTGAAGCAGGCGCCTCGGGCTTGGAACACTAAGCTAAATCAAATACTGTTAGAGCTTGACTTTAAAAAATGCTCCAAAGAACCCTCGTTATACAAGAAAATAGTGCAGAAGCAACTTCTCATTGTTGCAGATTATGTGGATGATCTTCTCATCACCGGTTCAAGCTTGGAACTGATACTTGAGTTGAAAAGGCATATGTCAAGTAAGTTTGAAATGAGCGATTTAGGAAAGCTTACTTATTATCTTGGTATTGAGGTTCTACAAGAAAAGGATGGGATTAGATTGACATAAGAAAAATATGCTAAGAAGATCTTGGAGGAAGCGAGTATGAGTGAATGCAATTCAGTTCTTATACCTATGGAGTTTGGTTTAAAGTTTTCAAAAGCACCGCATGAGAGTCGCATAAATGGGGAAACTTATAGGAGAAAAATTGGGTGTCTTCGGTACTTACTCCATACTCGTCCGGACCTCTCTTTTGCTGTTGGTGTATTGAGCAGGTACTTGCATGATTCAAGGGAGTCACAGGGAAGTGCTTTGAAACAGGTGCTGCGATATATCTACGTGGAACAACTTCACATGGTTTGTTCTTCAAGCGAGGGTCTAAAGCTGGTTTGGTAGGCTATAGTGACAACAGTCTTTCCGTGGATGTAGATGATGGTAAAAGCAAAATCGGACATATGTTTTACTTCAATGATTGTTTGATTACATGGTGCACTCATAAACAACAGGTTGTAGCACTCTCTTCCTGTGAAGCGGAATTTATGGTAGCCAGAGAAGTGGCTAAACATGCTATTTGGCTTCAAGACCTTTTTGCTGAGATTACTGGAACATATAGTGAGAGAGTGACCATACGAGTCGACAATAAATCTGCAATTGCTCTTACCAAGAATCCTATGTTTCACGGTCGAAGCAAACACATTCATCGTAAGTACCATTTCATACGAGAATGTGTTGAGAATGGACATGTTGATGTAGAGCATGTTCCCGGAGTAGTACAGAAAGTTGACATCCTAACTAAGGCGCTTGAGAAGAACAAATTCAGAGACATGAGAGACTAGATTGGAGTTCAAGGTGGAACTAATTTCAAGCTTAAAGGGGAGAATGTTGACTTAAGCTTGAAGAAAGCTTGAAGCTCAAGCATAACTAATCCAACCGAGTTATGGAAAAGGAAAATAAAAGGAATTTTAGGAGATATCTAAATTTGTATATTTTCCTATTTTGATTAGGAAGTTTTGTTAAGAGTTTTTCTATATAAAGGTTATGCAAGAGTGTTGCATAACCTAAGAGAATTTGAGAGAGAGATCAAAGCTTTAGTTGTTTGAGTTAGTTTTTCTAAAGCTAATAAAGAAGTGCTTTATATTTTGATCTTTATATTCATATTCTAGATTATAGAATTAGGTTGATTCTTGATAACTCTCTAATTTACATGTTTTTAGCATCCTTTTTTGTCCATATTTTGCATTGTTCATACCCTTAACTTAGCATTTTTAGGTCATTAACTGTAGGAATTCACTTTTAGGCCATTTAGGGTGTTGCATTTTTGCATTTGCATATTTTGGATGAAAACAGGTGCTTAAGAGCCTAAAATGGGGGAAAACAAGGACAAACCCGAGCACGTACCCGAAGGAGCCATCGAGCTGCAAGAATAGTCTGAACCCCAACATGATCGAGGAGGATCCAAGAGCAGGAAGAACAACCCGAAGATCTACCCGAGGAGTAACCCGACCTTATCCTCGTGTACCCCATCGATTAGACCCTCGGGCAGGACTGGGAAGCTAGGTCAAAGGGGTTTCCATATATAAACCTCTCCTCGCCTTCCTCGCAAACGAGCACGCCGCAGACCCTCAGACCAGAGAGCGAGAGCTTCTGAGAGAGAACTGAGCGACTCAAAACTCTTTTCACTTTTTGTTAGGATTTGTTTCATAACTTTTTATCATTTCTTTAGATTTCTATTTTGTATTCTTACTTCTCTACTCTACCTTTTATTATAATACAATTTTCATTCATATATGATTTTATGTTTCTTGCTATGATTTCCGAGTAGTGTAGTAAAGTTTCTAGGGATGGGATAGATGATTTTGTGTTTTTGATCGGTTAGGATGTCTTAGTTTGATTGTATGTGTTTGATAGATTTCCTTCTAGATTGGTGTTCTTAATGTTGTCAACAAACCGAGAGGGTGAGATTAGATCTAAGGTGTTTTACCACCGAGAGGTGTAGATGAGATGCATGAATCAACCAATGCTAGAGGTTTACTCACTTAGCCTAAGAGATTAGATGAGTAAGGGGTTTACTGACAATAATGAATCGGATCTTAATGCCTGCTTGGTCATGTTTCTCCAACGAGAGTTGGGTAGAGGAGTGATCAAGGTTGATTGTTTCTATCACGAGAGTGTTTTAACAAGATTTTAGAGATTCATTGATGTGATCCAAGGACGGGAGCCCGACCAAGACGACCAGCAGACGGAGAACTTGACCGAGACTTGAGACCTAGACGCATCGAAGGTAGCCGAGACGCAAGCGGCCAAGGCACCAGTGATCCTCCCAGGAGCCATGACACGCTCCAAGAGTTCAGCAAAGGCGGCCAAGCAACGGCTCAACCTGTTCGTCCGGTCATTCACCCAACGCCAACCTATCCATGAAGACTCCGAAGGCTCAGTTCGCTTAGTCTTCACTCTTACCCAAGAGTGAAGGCGATCAAGTCGCTTAAGCAAGGAAGTGTACTCTTTTTCCTTACTCCGGGTTTTTCCCAATGGGTTTACCAGAGAAGGTTTTAACGAGGCATGGAGCTAAGTGCACAATGCCCAAAGGTTAAGTCGTTTCCCGCGTGTAAGCCTAAGGCGGTTCTTTCTTTCCCTTAGTCTTTTGGTTAAAATTTGAACTTGGAATATTCCTTTTAAAACGTTGAGAGTGTTGCGTTTAAAGTCATTAGGGGCGACGTGTTCCATTTACAAGGGAAACACGTCTAAGGACGATTGTGCGGATCATAGCGAATCCGCGTGTCCCTAAGCCCTCTCTAGACCTAATGTATTTAAACCCTCTCTTAGCCTTTGTTCTCCTTCAGACTTCAATTTAAATAAAACTTTTCTCAAGAGAGATTCTTGACTTGTCTACATCCTTTCATTAGCACAATCCGAGATTGTCTAAGGGAAAGAACCCTAGCAAACCATGAACCGGGTTCATCGTTTGTTAGCGACCGTATCAAGAGGAGAGCCAAACCTCTTGTGTCGTCATTCAATCCATCCTCGTCGTTCCATCTCATCTCATTTCCACCATCGCTTTCCACCGCATACATCCGATAGTCGCATTCGTTCCATCCTCACCGCATCTGTACGACCTGATAGAGGCTTCTTAACCGTTCTCTCAAACGGCTCGTTGGAATCTCGTCATTTCTCGTTTCCCTCGTTTGAATCTTCCCTAGATTCGAACCCCCAAGGCTTGACCGAGGAAAGTTTCACCAGTCTCGACTTGTCCAAAGCGGCGTCCTTCCACCGTTCCGCATCCGCGTCCCTGGGACACATCAGCTTGGTATCAGAGCTTCAAAAGCTCCTACAAGGTTGTGTCGATCTAAAACTCATCCCTTTCGTTTAAAGTTTCCATCTTTGGTTTATTGGTAGAATAGCTTGCATCTGTTCGTTTCATAGGTTCCGATTAGACTTTTGGTTTAATTTGGTGCATGTTTGCGGTTGTTCATCGTTTGCCTAGGTTGTTAGCTTTCAATTTTGTTCATCCTATTCATACCCGTGTTCATCCTTGTTCTTGCATAAACACTTTTAGATCGATAAAGCTAGGATTGCGTTTTGTTTTCGTGTTTTCGTTCTTGACCATAAAGCATTTTTTGTCTTTTAGTACTTTTGCTTTATTGCCTTTGTTTAGTCTTAGGTTTGAATTTGTAAAGCTGTCAGCAACTGTCTAGTGAGAGACTAAATATCTTGTGTGTCCTTGAGCGTTTGGTACTCACGCGTGTGTGCTTTTGCTTTTTTTGATCTTTGCGAGGATTAATTTCAAACCCAAGCCGCAAACCGCTACACGTCACCAGTCCGTACGATGGCCGACGAAGTACCACCAGCACCACCCGAGATAGGAATCACCCTCGCTGCGTTACAAACAAGTTTAGATAGGCTCGCAGAGCGTATGGCGAGGATCGAGCTGATAAACCCTCCCCGTGAAGATCCTCAACCCGCGAGGTGACAGCGACAAGTAACAGAGAGCGACCAGTCCAAAGAGGATTACGAACCGAGGCCTAGATGACGCCACCGACGAGACGACCGTTATGACAACACTTCGAGGTTTCACAAACCGGCCCACAAGATGACCGCACCCATGTTCGCGGGTAAATCCGACCCGAAAGCTTACCTCGAATGGGAAAGCCGCATGGAGCACTTGTATTCTTGTCACGCCTATCCGGACATACGCAAGGTGCAATACACCGTGGCTCAGTTCACCGATCAAGCCCTCACTTGGTGGGATCGCCTCGAAGCCGAACAACCCCACAACCGAGAACGACCTATCATCGTTTGGGAGGTTCTCAAGGTTGAAATGCGACGACGCTTTGTGCCTCCGTTCTATCACCGAGAACAACAAAAGAAGTTCCGGAGACTCACGAAAGGCACACGATCGGTTGAAGAGTTCTATGAGGAGTTTGAGCACTTTCGCAACCGATTGCAAGTATCTCATGGCTCAATTCTTGGATGGGTTGCAAGAACGCATTGCGCGCAAGGTCAAGCGCCAGCCCTATCAAACCTTTGAAGAGCTGTTACACCTCTCGATGCAAATAGAGAGCCAAATCAAGAGGAAGAGCGCCTCCGCGCCTCGTGTCCGTACCCAAGGAGCTTCAACTTGGACTCCTAATGCATGGCCATCAAACCGGTTCCAAGAGAAGCCGAAGGCGACCAATGCTGACACAAGGTTTAAGCCGCGAGAGCCGGCCAACAATGAACGCCAAGATCCAAGACCCAACACCACCGACGTCCGGAGCCGCGACATTATCTGTTTCAAGTGTCAAGGGAGAGGACATTACGCTCGTGATTGCCAAAACGCCTGCACAATGTTCCTTACCGAAGCTGGCGAGATCGAGTCTGACGACGAGGCACCCGAGGAGAATGTACGAGGAGAGGCTGAACTGGAAGAAGCCGTTGCTGCATCCTGAACGCAAGCGTAGCCACCGATGACGCCAACCAAAGCGACAACATCTTCCACACGAGATGCACTGTAAGTGGGAAGGTTTATGGCTTGATTATAGACGGTGGATCTTGCACCAATGTTGCAAGTTCCAGTCTTGTCAAGAAACTTTCTCTTGAGACCACAAACCACCCTCGTCCCTATCGTTTGAAATGGTTAAATGACAAGACTGTGATCCACGTCAAAGAACAGGTCATGGTCTCGTTTAGTGTCGGTCCGTATAAGGACCAAGTCCTATGCGACGTGGTGCCTAAGCAAGCAAGCCACCTCTTATTGGGGAGACCATGGCAGTTTGATAAGCGAACCACGCATTGCGGCCACATGAACCAATACTACTTCGTTCATGACAACAAACGCCTTTGCTTGAAACCGTTGAGCCCCACGCAAGTACATGAGATGCAAAGCAAGTTGTCTAAAGACTCAGACGATAAAAAAAAACTTTTTAGTGCAATATGGGGATGTTAGGAAGTCCATTAGGGACTCTGGCCAAGTGTTACTAATGGTCCTTCGAGATTTACTGCTCACAGGTCTTGAAGGCTCGATAGACGGCTTACCGAAGGTGATACGAGACATCCTTAGGCGTTTCTCCGACGTGTTCCCTGATGAACTCCCTGAAGGACTACCTCCGATCAGAGGGATTGAGCACCAGATTGACCTCGTTCCAGGCCCACAGCTACCGAACCGGCCAGCCTACCGAGTCAACCCCGAAGACGCGAAGGAGCTTGAGCGACAAGTCAAGGAGCTGATGGCGCAAGGATACGTTCGAGAGAGCTTGAGTCCGTGCGCAGTTCCTGTTCTCCTAGTGCCGAAGAAGGACGGGTCATGGAGGATGTGCGTCGACTGTAGAGCCGTCAACAACATCACCATTAAGTATCGCCACCCCATCCCACGCCTCGATGATATGCTAGACGAGCTAAGTGGCACCAGCGTCTTCTCAAAGATCGACTTGAAGAGCGGCTACCATCAAGTTTGTATGAAGGAGGGCGACGAGTGGAAGACAACCTTCAAAACGAAACAGGGTTTGTACGAATGGTTGGTAATGCCATTCGGTCTTTCTAACGCCCCTTCTACATTTATGCGTCTCATGAACCATGTTTTAAGATTGTTTATTAATAAGTTAGTAGTAGTTTACTTTGATGATATACTTGTCTATAGTTCTAGCTTGTCCGACCATGTTAAGCATTTAGAGTCAGTCTTGTTTACTCTCCGCGAAGAGCAATTGTACGCAAACTTGAAAAAGTGCGTCTTTGCTGCTGATGAATTGGTCTTCCTAAGCTTTGTTGTGAGTTCGCAGGGTCTTAAGGTGGACGAGGAAATGATCTGCGCGATAGAGGAGTGGCATACGCCAACAAGCATTACACAAGTCCGGTCGTTCCACGGCCTAGCGAGCTTCTACCGGAGATTCGTGCGAGACTTCAGTACGGTCGCCGCGCCTCTCACCGCCATTATAAGAAAGAATAGCGAATTCCATTGGGGAGAAGAACAAGACCGAGCTTTCATTGAGCTCAAGAGGCGCCTCACGCAAGCCCCCTTGCTCACCTTGCATGACTTCAACAAAACCTTCGAGGGTGAATGCGATGCTTCGGGAGTCAGGATTGGAGCTGTGTTGACTCAAGGAGGCAAGCCCGTGGCGTATTTCAGTGAGAAGCTCAGTGGTGCAGCGCTCAACTATCCGACGTATGACAAGGAGTTAGAGGCATTACTTGTTGGCGAGAGAGTTATTCACACCGATCACGAAACCTTGAAGCATCACCGTGGCCAAACCAATCTCAAGAGACGCCATGCAAAGTGGTTGGAGTTCGTGGAATCTTTCCTTTACGTCATCAAGTACAAGAAAGGAAAGGAGAATGTAGTCGCCGACGCCTTGTCAATGAGACACGCACTGCTCACGACAATGGACGCGCGAGTGTTGGGTTTTGAAAGCATCAAGGATGCATATGCTGGAGACGCTGAGTTCGGAGATTGTTTCCAGATCCATGGGAAGGGAATTTACACCAAGTTCTACCTTCATGAGGGGTTCCTGTTCAAAGGACGACGGCTATGCACTCCGATCAGTTCTATCCGCGAGTTGCTTGTGCGACGGCTTATCAGGTCATTTTGGCGTCACTAAGATGTTGGCCGTGCTTAAAGAGCACTTCTACTGGCCAAAAATACATAGTATGGTGGAGAAGCACGTTGGTCGATGCATCGTGTGTCGCACCTCCAAATCAACAACACATCCGCATGGCCTCTACATGCCTTTGCCAGTGTCAACCGCACCATGGATCGATCTTTCAATGGACTTCATCCTCGGCCTACCTATTTTGGCGCATAAAGATAGTATTATGGTGGTTGTGGACAGGTTCTCCAAGATGGCACACTTCGTACCGTGCAACAAGAACAATGACGCCGTGCAATTGGCGAACTTGTTCTTCAGTCAAGTGATCAGGCTCCATGGCGTGCCCCGCACCATCATATCCGACCGAGATCCCATGTTTCTTGGTCACTTCTGGCACACCATTTGGAGGAAACTCGGAATGAAGCTACTCTACTCCACCGCTGCTCACCCGCAAACCGACGGCCAAACGGAGGTTGTCAACCGTTCGATAGGCTCCTTACTCCGCACAACAATCACAAGTAACAAGGGTTCTTGGCTCGAATGCATTCCCATCATCGAGTTCGCATACAATCAGGCGGTGCACTCGTCTACGAAGAAGTCTCCTTTTGAAGTCGCATATGGCTTCAAATCTCTCACCCCATTGGACCTCCTACCGCTACCACCGAATGAAGCCAAGAACCAGGACGGAGCCGCAAGAGCAGAGTTCGTCAAGGCGTTGCAAGAGGAGGTTCGAGCAAAGATAGAGCGAAGGAACGAGTAGTACGCGCGCTTCCTCAACCGCAGACGTAAACCGATGCTGTTCAAGCCTAGCGACTGGGTTTGGTTGCACTTAAGGCCGGAGAGGTTCCAGCAAAAGCGAAAGGACAAGCTCAGCCCGCGTGGAGATGGTCCTTTCCGAGTCATCGAGAAGGTCAACGACAATGCCTACTGACTCGAGCTTCCAGGTGAGTTTGGTAAATCTACCTCCTTTAATGTTACTGATCTCGTCCCATTTGATGTAGGTGACGACGAGGATGTTTTGGGGACAAAACGCTTTGAAGAGGGAGGGAATGATGTGATCCAAGGACGGGAGCCCAACCAAGATGACCATGAGACGGCGACCTTGACCGAGACTCGAGACCTAGACGCATCGAAGGTAGCCGAGACGCAAGCGCCCAAGGCACTAGTGATCCTCCCAGGAGCCATGACATGCTCCAAGAGTTCAGCTAAGGCGGCCAAGCAACGGCTCAACCTGTTCGTCCGGCCATTCACCCAACGCCAACCGATCCATGAAGACTCCAAAGGCTCAGTTCGCTTAGTCTTCACTCTTACCCAAGAGTGAAGGCGATCAAGTCGCTTAAGCAAGGAAGTGTACTTTTTTTCCTTACTCCGGGTTTTTCCCAATGGGTTTACCGGAGAAGGTTTTAACGAGGCATGGAGCTAAGTGCACAACGCCCAAAGGTTAAGTTGTTTTCCGCGTCTCTGCCTAAGGTGGTTCTTTCTTTCCCTTAGTCTTTTGGTTTAAATTTGAACTTAGAATATTCCTTTTAAAACGTTGAGAGTGTTGCGTTGAAAGTCATTAGGGGCGACGTGTTCCATTTACAAGGGAAACACGTCTAAGGACGATTGTGCGGATCATAACGAATCTGCGTGTCCCTAAGCCCTATCTTGACCTAATGTATTTAAACCCTCTCTTAGCCTTTGTTCTCCTTCAGACTTGAATGAAAATAAAACTTTTCTCAAGAGAGATTCTTGACTTGTCTCCATCCTTTCATTAGCACAATCCGGTATTGTCTAAGGGAAAGAACCCTAGCAAACCTTGAACCGGGTTCATCGTTTATTAGCGACCGTATCAAGAGGAGAGCCAAACATCTTGTGTTGTCATTTAATCCATCCTCGCATTCATTGTTCCATCTCATCTCGTTTCCACCATCGCTTTCCACCGCATCCATCCGATAGTCGCATTCGTTCTATCCTCACCCCATCCGTACGACCTGATAGAGGCTTCACGACTGTTTTCTCAAACGGCTCGTTGGAATCTCGTTATTTCTCGTTTCCCTCGTTTAAATCTTCCCTAGATTCGAACCCCCAAGACTTGACTGAGGAAAGTTTCACTGGTCTCGACTTGTCTGAAGCGTCCTTCCACCATTCCGCATCCGCGTCTCCGGGACACATCATTCATTGTCTAGGAAATATTTGCTTGAGGCATGTAAGGCATCTGTACTGGTCCAGAATACTTAAGATTCGATTACCCCATCCTTAGAAGCTTTTGTATTTTAATTGCTTGCATTTTCATTCATCACTCGATCCCTTACTCGAACAGGTACACGATCACCTGCTTTGAGTAACCACTCGAGTTGTTCATACCACGTTTGCTTACTCGATCACCCCACCCGATCTTGTACTCGAATGCTTGCATCGAGTGCTTAGGTCGTGCGGTTCTTTGTTTATATTCTTTTCTTTTATTATTTTAGGATTGTTAGAATAAACCCTTATTTACTTGGCTTGACTTGCACTGTTCTGATCACATCCTTCCTGCTAGCATAAACAACCATTTGGATTGATAACCCTTTGTACTACAACTGCATAGGGAATTGATACCCTGGTGAAAACCTATCAATTTGGCGCCGTTACCATTTGGTTGAATTTATTTTGCTACGTTTAGGATTTCAGTACTTGCTAGATCAAGTTCTTTTGTTTATATTGGTTCAGAATCTTACTTGTTTGCTTTTGTTTTTGTTTGTTTTGAGTCTCAGGTACAACCCGAACACCCACTCGACCCGTCACTCGATCACCTGGTTCGGGTTGACCCTCGTGTACACACTCGGTCACCTACATGTGCATGCAAACACGATCCAGAGGTAGCCAGAACCTGAGTCCTTTCATCGACAACCTCGACAGACCAAGGCTACTCAGACAACAACAAGTTCAACTGCAACCAGCAATCATTGAGGAGACAATGAACAATCAAAACGGTCCACCAGCTCCTCAAGCAAGGACCATCATAGGAGCAGGAGATGCTCCATCTACTCACACTCATAGGAATGGCATTGTGCCACCTGCTGTCCAGAACAACAATTTTGAGATCAAGAGTAGTCTCATCCAAATGATAAAGAGCAACAAGTTTCATGGATTGCCAATGAAGGACCCATTGGATCATTTGGATGAATTTGATAGGCTCTGTAGCCTCACCAAGATAAATGAAGTTAGTGAGGATTGATTCAAACTTCGGCTTTTCCCATTCTCTTTGGGAGACAAAGTATACATCTGGGAGAAATCACTCTCCAAGGAGTCCATCACCACTTGGGAAGCGTGCAAGAAGGCATTTCTGGCCAAATTCTTCTCTAACTCTAGAACAGCAATTACATTTCCAGCTTTGTTCAGAAGAACAATGAGACATTTAGTAAAGCTTGGGAACGTTTCAAGGGATTCACTACCCGATGTCCTCATCATGGCTTCAGCAATGCTTCATTGCTGAGTACACTTTACAGAGGAGTGGTCCCAAAGATACGGATGTTGCTGGACACCGCAACAAGGTTGTTGATGAAGGTTGGGACCTAGTGGAGAACTTGGCTCAATCTGATGGCAATTACAATGAAGAATACGATCGCACAGTGTGATCTACAGGGGAAGAAGATGCCAAGTACAAGAGGGACATGAAAGTCCTGAATGATAAGCTCGACAAACTCCTCAACCAGCAGCAGCATGTTCATGCAATATCAGAGGCAGAGCAGTTTTTACAACAACATGGGGAGACTGTACAGATAGAGGATGCTAACTACATCAACAACTAGGGAGGTTATAACAAAGGGTACAACAACTACAAGCCGAATTCGAATCTGTCCTACCGGAACCCGAATGTTGCCAATCCTCAGGACCAAACCTA
The DNA here is from genome assembly GCF_000633955.1 of Camelina sativa. Taxonomy (NCBI): domain Eukaryota; kingdom Viridiplantae; phylum Streptophyta; class Magnoliopsida; order Brassicales; family Brassicaceae; genus Camelina; species Camelina sativa. Next base: position 10,087,130 of record NC_025686.1, read on the forward strand.
CTCAACTGCAGTTCAAGGGGACCAGGTCCAACAAAAGCCTTTTGTCCAGTACAATCAAGGCTATGCACCTAAGTAGCAATATTCTGGAAACTACCACCAACCCATTACACCACCTGGATTTCAACAACACCAAAGCCCGCAGAACAATTCACAAAAAGCTGACCTACGTGGCCTACTTCAGCAGATGATTCAGAATCAGGCATCACCTGCTATGGACACCGCAAAACGTTTTGCGGAGACGAGCAACAAGATCGACTTAGGATACAATGATTTGAACGCCAAGTATGATTCGCTCAACAATAAGCTGTGGTACCTAGAAGGCCACCACAACAACCAACCAGCTCCAAAGATCAACCAGCTACCAAGTAAAGCTGTTCAAAACCTAAAGGATTATGCCACTGCCCAAGCCATCTTCCTTGATGATAACTATGAGGATTACCTCACTGAGGACAGTGATGTTCAAGATGGGGAGGATATGGATCACTCAACAATAAATGAGGCCAAGTACTACATATTTGAGTATGAACCTGAGCCTTCACCCGAGGAGACTGATCGAGTTGATGATCGAGCACTGGTTAGAGAATCACAAATCAAAGAACCAACCGAAGCTGAACCCAATGATGGTGATCGGATGATGCATCGAGTAGATGTTGAGACTACAGATCAGCCTCAACTACCTGTCGCAGCAGAAAGGGAGCTAGAGGAAAGGTTCAATGCTGCACTTGACATCCAACTGGAGGCGCTTGCAGAACGTATGGCCAAGCGTAAAGCCCCACCACCTAAGCTTTTGCCACCACAAGAACTTCAGGAGGAAGCTGCCAAGGAGGCAGCTCGGCTGGAGAATGAAGATAAGGAGGCTGTCAAGGAGAATGGGTTTGAGATTCTCAGGAGTGAAGTGTGCTTAGATCTTAAGCTGCAAATCGAGGAAAAATTGGAGGATCCTGGCTCTTTTACTTTGCCATGCTCGATAGGACTTCGTATTTTCAAGAATTGCTTGTGCGACCTTGGAGCTTCAGTTAGTATTATGCCACTGTCAGTAGCCAATAAGATGGGTTTCACCAGTTTTAAACCAAGTAGTCTGTATTTGGTTCTAGCTGATAGAAAAGTCAGACATCCTATTGGGATCCTATAAAACTTGCCACTCAGGATCGGAAGAATGGAAGTCTCTACTGATTTCATGATCCTTGATATGGACAAGGAACCAGACGATCCACTGATTCTAGGAAGACCATTCTTGGCAACAGTAGGTGCTGTGATTGAGGTGAAGCAAGGCAAGATCAGAATTGAGCATGGGGAGCACTTCAAGATGGAGTTTGATGTGAAGAAGGGAATTAAGAGGCCAACCATTGATGGTCAAGCTTTTTCCACTAAGACAAAGCAGAGAAAAGTCAAACATCTTGAGGAAGTCAACACCACATTTGCTTTGGAACCTGGACAAAACCTGGAGAATCAGTTGAACCAGCCTGCTATAGTGGAGAGGATTCCACAACCTCTCCCCCCTAGATGCCATGCTTAAAGAGCATGAAGAGTCAAGCTTAGTGACTTAAAACAAGTTCACTTGGGAGGAAGTCCCAAAGGTATCTTTTATTTTATTTTAATTCTGATTTATTTTTTTTATCTTATTTTCTATTTTTGCATATTTATTTATAAAAAAAAAAAATGAAAACGGAAATTGAGGAACCCGAGGGTCAACCCGACACCGTACTCGACGCGCCTGATCGTGTCCCTGCTCGGGTGGCGAGTGGAGTCCGAATTCCACAAGCCAAGCCCACACTCGGTGAAGCCCAAACCACTAACCCTACTCTATTTAAGGGTTTCGAACCCTTCTTCCTCAGCAGCACCGATAAGTTTCTCTACCCTAGAGCTCTTTGTTTTCCTACTTTCTATTCTCTCTCGAACTCGAGTGACCTTTGATTTTCTTTGGGAACTAACCCTATTAATCTCGAAGTTTAGCTTTTCCTTCTTCTCAAGGATTTGATAATGGAGCCGAACATGAAGAACTACCAAAGGAAGGGAAGAAGGTCAACCTCCACCGCTGCTACAACCGGAGGTGATACCGTCGAACCTCGAGAATCCCAAGGAAGAGGAAACGTTCCGCATTCCCAACCGCTGGCTGGACGTTTTGCTTCCCCAACCCGATGCCCAAGCCGATCCGCCACTCGATCTGGTGCTCGAGCAACCGATCTTGTAGACCATCGAGTTCGCTCACCAAGTCCAATGGCGAGTGCTGTTCGCCGATCTCCTCGACGTAGGGACCTGTGTACGTCCAAGAGAACCGTTACCGACCCCATGGAGGTCGATTCTGATGCTGGTGGAGAAGAGCCAGAGGAGATCCAAACGTCGCGGATAAGGAACAGAACTGCGGTTGCAAGAGGAAAGAGACCAGCTTCTGAGAAGGCTGAGAAGGTAGCTGAGAAAGCGGCTGAGGAAGAGGATCGAGACACAGAGGAGGAGCAGAAAGAGAACACGCCAAGCCTCACGGAGGCTGAAGCAGAAGGAAGTGAAGACTCTAGCAAAACTCTTCAAGTTTTCCGAAAGATGAGCTTCGTTCGTACGCGCTACCCTCACCGTGAGACGATGAAGCAGTTGGGCAACGCTAGAGATGTCGAGTTCCTGTACGACATGTGCCACCTGGACCACATGATGCGAGCCCACCTTGAAGCTTATGAGTAGGAGGCGGTCCACTTTCTCTCCACACTTCGGCTGCACTACTTTGAGGACCACCCGACCCTACTACCCGATGGGGGAATCGGGTTCATCACCTTCTCCATGAGGAACAAGGAGTACCGGCTCACTTTCAAGGAGATTGAGAAGCTCTATGGTTTCAAGGCTGGGAGTGGAGAAGAAATGGAGGTCAGCCAGGAGGAAATAAGGTCCCTATGGCTGACAATAGGAGACAAGCTCCCCTACAAGTCCACAAGCTCCAAATCCGCTCAAATAAGGAGCCTTGTCTTGAGGTATTTTCACAAGTCCCTTGCATGCACTCTTTTTGCTAGAAAGGAGACTGGGAATGTGAATGATCATGAGTTCCATCTGCTGGACATTGCATTGTGTGGAGTTTTGGACAATGCTAGGGATGGTACACCGCTAGTTAGAGATGTTGTGGATACTAGCATGGTCTTTGTGCTGCTCGATCAGTTCCTCTACCTTAATTCATGGGCTATAAAGAGAAGAGAAGGGGGCGGAGAGATCTCAATTGGAGGACTGGTTACACCGATTTTTGGTGGCGTGCGATGTGCCCTTGAAAGGAGTAGTTCATGACCCGAGATGGCTGGACGTAGACTACCTGGTGGTGGCGAGACTTTTGGCCTATGAGAGGCCAAACGAAATGATGCTCTTCAAGTTTGTCCATCCAACCGCCGGAGCCGCCCAAATGATCCTGCCTAATGTAATGTGCACCAAGGTCTGGCTGGGGAACAACATCGATTTTGCTCCACCTTTGGAGGAGCTGTACAATCCGGAGGAGGAATCCGAAGCTGAGAAGAGAGAGGCAACCGGGCAAAGACAGGGAGATAGCTCGGAAGATTTTGACCTTGAGGAGTATGTTTGCTCTCAAAAGCAACTGGTTGGAGTGAGGGAAGCCCACAAGAGGATCGGATGGCTGAAGAGGATGAACAAGTTTTTGGTGAGAAAGGTGAAGGATCTTACCGGTTCGGTGAAGACTATGGGAGGTCAGATCAAGGAGCTGCAAGACAAGGCAAGCTGTGCCTCAGCTCATACCTCGGCATACGCACCAACTTGGATGGGGAGAAGCGGACCGCTAGGAGGAACTCAAGGACTGCTCCCTCCAGAACCTTACTGAGCATTATCATACGAACCCCAAGCAGAGGGAGATGTCGCAAGACCTGGAGTATCACGGAGAAGCCATTCAAACGCCTATCCGATGCCTAACCCGATGGGATACATGATGCCCTATCTGATGCACCCATCGAGCACACAATCGGGTGATTACTTCGGACTCTTTCCTCCGCCTTACCAGATGCCATACACGATGCCTTTTACGATGCACCCTGCAAGCGGCTATACGGGTGATCACTCTGGACCTCTCCCGCCATACCTGTCGTACTACCTGATGCCCTACCCGATGAGCTACACGATGCCCCCCTCGATCAATCCCTCGGATGCTGGTCCGAGTAAGTCGTTCGTGCATATCTCCGAGCTCTCTGACGAGCAAATCCCGGCACCTGCTGAAGCCAGAGACGACCATGGCTACACGTTGGCGAGTATGGAGGCTGCTACAACCTCCTTCTTCACCAACCAATGAGGTACCACTTTCATCCAATCTTTTTAAATAACATAGCATTTAGTTTTATTTCATTTTATGTGATTCTTGGATTCTTTTTCCA
>NC_025686.1:10091838-10093816 GCF_000633955.1 Camelina sativa
AAAAAGAGTGTTCATGTAGTTGCATTTACTTATTAGGATTGAGTCTAGTTTGTTTTCATATAGGATTGTTGCATATGCATCTTAGGGGACAATGATTAAAACTACCTTGTTTAAAATCAAACCTTAGGATTGAAGCTATAGCCATTAATCACAGTTCATTGTTGCTAGATCAATCTTTGGAAAAAAATGAAAAATCTTTGCTTAGAAACTTGCGTCTTTTGAATGCTTCCTCCACTTGCTTGAACATTTGAACTTATCTATATTATTGGACTTAATTTGAACTTAAATTGTCTTGCTTATGGAATTTGAATACTTGCTCATGATAACTCTAAACTCGTGTTAGCACTCCATTTTTACCAATCTTTTCGTTTAACCCGATTTGTTTGTCCTACCCATGAACCCAAACCATTCTTTCAAACCTTATTGTGAATTGTTGAATGAAGCCTTTTTCATTGTGCTATAGGTTGTGAAACCTTGAGAGTATTGAGAACGACAAAGAACTGCCTCTTGATTTAGCTAAGTTAGAATTTGAACTAGCTGATAGATTCGGTTTTGAAAGATAGGTGGTTAGCATATTTATTTCGGGTTGGGTTGAGGAATAAAGAAAAAAAAAAGAGAAAAGAAGTCAAGGTTAGAATCAATTAGCTCTAGGTAATTAAAAAAAAAAAAAAGATCTTGCTATAGGAGTTTAGCAAAGAAAGAAAAGAAAAAAAAAAAGAAAAAAAAAAGAGAGCTAGATGTTTAAAGTTTAAACCTTAGCGAGTAAAAAAAAAAAGTTAAAATCAAGGATGTGGGTAGTTTAATTCTAGAGGGGTTAAAATAAAATTAAAAAAAAAAAGTGAATGAGAAAAGGGTAGATCATCAAGAGTTAAGCTTTGTATGCCCAAATTGTTCTCAATCTTAGATAGTTTTCACAACTGTCTAGCATCCATTGTTTTGAGAGAAAACCACCCAAAGAATTTGTTTGAAACCACCTTACTAAAAAACCTTACCCTTGAAACCGATTGAGTTTGATTCACCTTCCATTTGCAAGAATTCGCCAAACACTTAATTGAATGTGAAAGAGATGTTCTTTACTTTTAGTTGGAGGTTGAACTAGATCGATGCATGGTAATAAGCATAGAAAAATATTTGTAAGTATGTTGATTGATCTTAGCACCATTAAACTATCTATAAGGACTATAGCTTGAATCCTTCGCTTAGCATATAAAGTTTATGAGTCCCCGTTTTCAAACCGCACCCTCCTACTTCCTTGCTAGAGGACTAGCAAGATTTAAGTTTGGGGGTCTGATAACTATCTCATTTACATGTTTTTAGCATCCTTTTTTGTCCATATTTTGCATTGTTCATACCTTTAACTTAGCATTTTTAGGTCATTAACTGTAGGAATTCACTTTTAGGCCATTTAGGGTGTTGCATTTTTGCATTTGCATATTTTGGATGAAAACAGGTGCTTAAGAGCCTAAAATGGGGAAAAACAAGGACAAATCCGAGCACGTACCCGAAGGAGCCATCGAGCTGCAAGAACAGTCCGAACCCCAACAAGATCGAGGAGGATCCAAGAGCAGGAAGAACAACCCGAAGATCTACCCGAGGAGTAACCCGACCTTATCCTCGTGTACCCCATCGAGTAGACCCTCGGGCAGGAATGGGAAGCTAGGTCAAAGGGGTTTCCATATATAAACCCCTCCTCTCCTTCCTCGCAAACGAGCACGCCGCAGACCCTAAGACCAGAGAGCGAGAGCTTCTGAGAGAGAACTGAGCAACTCAAAACTCTTTTCACTTTTTGTTAGGATTTGTTTCATAACTTTTTATCATTTCTTTAGATTTCTATCTTGTATTCTTACTTCTCTACTCTACCGTTTATTATAATGCAATTTTCATTCATATATGCTTTTATGTTTCTTGCTATGATTTCCGAGTAGTGTAGTAAAGTTTCTAGGGATGGGATAGATGATTTTGTGTTCTTGATCGGTTA